>NC_081405.1:566460377-566522877 GCF_030272615.1 Cryptomeria japonica
CAAAAAATTACACAGATTACCGACGAAATTCTAATGGATACCCTGTTTTCTCCTTGACGATAGTCCGACATGGAAGTGATGTCAGATATACAACACTTTTATTTTCTAATCCATTTGTTTGATCTTGGAGACCAAAATCCTTATTCTTCAAGATTTTAAAGAACCCCCTCTATCAATTTTCTTGTTCAGCCAATAGGGGAGGGGCTAATCCAAAATAGTGGACTTATACTTCACTTGTTTCGGTCAAAAAGATTTGCGACACTCGGAGAAGTAGATAGATAGAACAAAGTTTTTTTTTATAACTGTATCCTTATTTATCGTTATGCGGGACTTGGGACTTACTAAGTACTCGAAATCTGGTTATCCAAAATATTGAGTGTCTACCATTATAGTGTGTTTAGGAAGTGGGGAAATTTTATTGAAATATCTATAAAATCCGAAATATTTTGGGAACCTCAAATCAAGTATTCACATTTGTTGTAAATTTGTATGAACTTAGATTGAAGTAAACTTTAGGGACAAGCATTGTCTCACTTATAAAAATTTCGAGATTAAGGATATTATTCGATAAAGTAGCATAACTTCAAGTGGAAGGAATGGTTGATCTCTTTTAATCATGCAAAGGTTGTGGCTTTAGTTCAAAGGTAGCTAGAAGTAGATTGTATAAAATTATTTAGGAGACTCAATATATCGATTAATTAGCAAGTGATTAGACCTCCTATTAATCTTGTTTTCAAACATTGGAAATCAAAAATTATGTGATTGTCAAGATTTCGTTAAATAGATCTCACCTTCAAATAAGTAGAAGTTAAGTTTATTTACCAAAACTAGCTATTTAATAATTTGATCCTTCTCTCAAGTAATAGTTTTACGTGATAGTTTAGTAATTTCAATCTTTTCCATAAGTTATCTCTTATAGGTATGTTCTCTAGGTTTGCATACAACTACATTGATTTTAGTAAAAGGTGCTTTAGATGTGTGCGGTTCTAAGCTAATGCCTGATAAGAAAGATTTTGGTTATAGTTTTCCTTGCAATGGTCCGGGACGGGGCGGTACTTGCGATATTTTGGCCTGGGATGCTTTTTATTTAGCAATTTTCTGGATGTTGAATACCATTGGATGGCTTACTTTCTATTGGCATTGGAAGCATATTACCTTATGGTAGGGAAATGTAGCTCAATTTAATGAGTCTTCCACTTATTTAATGGGATGGTTAAGAGATTATCTTTGGTTAAATTCTTCACAACCAATTAATGGATACAATCCTTTTGGTATGAACAGTTTATTTGTATGGGCATGGATGTTCTTATTTGGGCATCTTGTTTGGGCTACTGGATTTATGTTTCTTATTTCTTGGCATGGATATTGGCAAGAACTAATTGAAACTCTTGCATGGGCTCATGAACGCACACCTTTGGCTAATTTAGTTCGATGGAGGGATAAGCTGGTAGCTCTTTCCATTGTTCATAGCTATATTCTATTATATATATACATATATATATATATACATATATATATATATATATATATATATATATATGTATGTATGTATGTATGTATGTATGTATGTATTAATATATACACCCCATTAGATTATTCATATCTATGAATACATGGTAAGGCATAAGTCATCGGTTCAATCCCGATAAAGGGCTCTTGCAATAAAGCCTAGTGTTCATTTTGAATATTTGATTAAGACAAAAAAGTTGCAATAAAAAAAAATACCTGTCATGATGATTTTTTTGTTATAATGGAATAGAATATGTAATAGAATTGAGGACAACTAATGTAGAATTTTTTTTTTAGATCTAGCTTTTTATTTCCTTTATCTTGCTGCTGATAAAATGAGGAATAGTACAAGATTAGGCATAATCTAGTTCACTTTCGTAATTTTGATTTAAGAATAATAATTGAAATTATTAATACTTAATTTCAATTTCAATTACTAGAATATTCTTACTTTTTTCTATTAATTATTTCGCATTAAAATAAAGTCAATAAAAATGAGAAGTAAGTGAACCTAACGCATTAACTGATTAATATATAAGTTATTCTGATATTGAAAATTAAGGTAGATTTTGAAAGTGAACCTTTCTCAATCACTTGAAATTATTTCAAAGTAGCACGATCTAACTCAAAAATTTCACCTAATTGTGCATGTCTAGCATATTTTTTTACTATAGCAGGATCACCAAAACTAACTCCATCAAGTTCACCACCATAGAACTCAATAGTTACACCTACTTGTTCAACACTATATTTGATTATGCTCTCCTAAAAGGAACATCAGCTTTCACAATTCCTTCTTCATCTACTAGAACGACTGGAAATGTTTCGAAAAAGGTAGGCATACAACGTACAAAAAGCTCATGTCCATTTTTATCTTTGAAAATAGGGTGTCCTAACCAACCAACAACAATTCCATCTCCATTGTCCATTGCACCCACCCTGAATAACCCCCCTTTAGTTGGCGACTACTTCTCCTAATTCAATTAAGTTGCTATGAGTAGTATTCCGACCATAACATAATTGACAAATCCAATATATACTTTTGCAAGTAAAAGGGGTTCGTATATATATTGGTTGTACTTGGAAATAATATAATTGATTGGCAAGTTTAATTCCAATATCTTCATTACGCGTGGCAATACATCTCCCATGTATATATACATCGTCTGCTAATACACGACCAATTAGTGTTTGTAGAACACATTTATTTTTTATTGTTTCTCGATATTGAATGAGATTTACAAAAAGACCTTGGATAGTACCACAATCTACTTTACATACAACGAGGTGTTGTACTACTTCAACAAGTCTACATGTGAGGTATCCAGCATCTACTGTTCGTATAGAAGTATCCACAACTCCTTTATGAGCACCGTAACATGAAATAATATATTTCGTTAAAGAAAGTCCTACGCGGAAATTACCTTGAATGGGTAGATCAACAATTTTTCCTCAAGGATCTGACATTAATCCTCTCATACCTACTAATTGGTGAACCTGGGATGTACTTCCTCTAGCTCCTGAAAAGGACATCATATGTACTGGATTAAGAGGATCAGTCATCCTAAAATTCGGATTCATTTCTCGTCTCAAATATTCACTGGTAGCATGCCATACCTCAATCAATTGATGTAATTTTTCTACTGCATGTACATTCTCAGAGATGGGATTTGAACCCGTGACTTCAAGGTTATGAGCCTTGTGAGCTACCAAACTGCTCTACTCCGCGCTATCCCCTCACATTACCTTTGTTATAATACCCCAAAATGGGTACATCAAGAAATCCCTTGGCTATGCTAGCATAATAATAACTTTAAGCAATTTTTTTGAACCTACCAACTCACTTTGGTTACCCCAGCCAACAAACATACGTGAGCCATTTCACAGATTATATATCCAGATAATTCAAAGTCTCTATAATTGGCTCTGGGTCTTCCAGTCTTCAAACAACATCGACGAAGACGTGTGGGTGCACTATTACGTGGTAGAGATTGTAATTTTCTATAAATATCCAATTTATCATCCAGTGATGAGACTTCGCTCATCTCTTTTTTCAAAGACTAGCGAAGCAGATTATATTTCCTTTCCAATCTTTGTTTCTTTTTCTCTCTTTGAATGAGACTTTTTCTTGCCATAATGATTCAACTAGTTTATATAAATAATATAGATCAAATTTGAGATTTAGAAATGTCATAATTTTTAAAATGAATTGCACTCCTTCATATACATCGGGGGTCCAATGATGAAAAGGAACTAGGGAAATCTTGAATGCAATTCCTACCGTTATAGATAGAAGTGCAATCCAAATTCCTAGAGAGTTATACATTTGTGTATTTATAAGACCACTGGCTATTTCTTGAAGTTCAATCTCTCCTCCAGATAGACCATATAGCCAAGAAAGACCATAAGTAAGAATGGAAGAACTTGTTCCACCCATAAGTGAATATTTCATAATAGCCTCATTAGACCGTACATCTCTTTTGGTATATCTAGATAATAGATAAGAACATAGACTTAAACATTCTAAAGATACGAAGATAGTTGTTAAATCATTAGCACCACATAAAAACATTCCTCTTAGAGTAGTTGTTAATATGAACAACAAAAACTTTGTTGCAGCCATTTCTGTACATTGAATGTATTCCACAGATAGAGGAATACATAAAGTGGAACATAATAAAATTAGAAACCGAAATATTTTATTTAATTGTTTTAAGTGTTTACTCTCTGACTGTTGATGGGAGTCTCTTTGGAAAGTTGTAGGGGATTTGAGTCTATGATTAGGTTAATTGATTTAGTTTTCCACTTGATCTTCATGTAATTATTTTTATTGTGTCATTTTGGATGGTTTTGAGTCCATTTTTTATGCCTTAGAATTTTTTCCTAAGTCAATCGTGAGTTCAGACTATCTATTTCTAAGTTTCAACTCTTTGTTTCATATGTGCCACAATAAGTGTTAAATGTGCCAGAGTATGAGTCAAATGTGCCAGAGTATGAATCAAAAGTGCCAAACTATTTTTTTGATGGTTTTTTGATGTTTTTGATAGTTTTGATCAATTTTCTTGATTCTATCTTTTTACCAGAGGCATGTTGTTATGTCCTTGAGGTTCTTGGGTCTATGTTTTGCTCTAATTTAGCTGTTTCATGACTATTTTGGCTATGGTAAGATGTTTTATACCTTACCATTGAGGGATATGTTTATATGTTGTTTATCTCTAGCAAGAAGGTAAATGTCGTGCTATTGAGGGTGATTTGTGTATTCTCCAGCGTGAGGTCTGTGATCCACTAATGAGGATTGTATTTTGTTATGGTGGAGTAAGAAGTATATGTACCTTACTCTTGTTCATTGTTATGCCTTTGATAGTGGAGGCTCTTATTTTACATGTTGACTTTATGGATTATGTTATGCTTCAGTTTTGTATCAATGATGTTGTGACCATATTTATGTTCTTGGAGAGCCTTCATGATGTTGATGTGATGTCATTTTGTTTATGTATCACCCTAAGGTATTGGTCCATGATTAGGGGGAGTGGGCTCTTGCATGTGTAGGACCAGGGTCATGAGCAATAGACCTCTAGGAAGGGGTCTAGACCGGATGAAAGCACATGCAGAGTTTTCTTTGTAATTGAAAGTAATAACCTTAATAAATTGATTAGTGGGTTGGGTAATTAGGATTCACTTAATCAAGATAATGAATTTGAGTTTGTGCCCCAATGGAGAGTCTCGGGGAGGTTATTTTGGGATCTATGATTGGGAAGACCACTGGTACAGTGAACCATGTAGATGTCTAAAATTAATTAAATTAAACATTTAATTAATTTATCCTTTCTACATAATTAATTAGTTTAATTATGTTACTCTTATTCTTCTCAGTATTAATTAAATTTAATTTAATTTATCCTGTCACTATAGTCCAATAATTGATTTATTAAATAAATTGATTATTCCATATTCTTCTAAAGCTCCTTAATTAATTAATTTCTCTAAATTCCCTTTAGGTAATTCAAATTAATTAACTAGATTATGTGATTCCTACAAATCACTTTCCTCTAATCATCAACCTAATTAATTCTTCTAGAAGCCCACTTAACATTATCTCGTATTTTTTAATTCCTCCACTCATTCTGTCTCCTCTTGTCAAATCCTCCTAGCTTTTCCACTTGTCTTCTAATCTCCCAATAATATTCTTAATCACCCTCTCTAATCATTTTCTAGTGGCTAATCCTCATGATTAGCCACAAATTCAACCAATAGTCATAAATGGCTTGTCCCCTCAACCTTCCAAACCTTAAATGCAACAACTTTGGTCATTTAAAGATTTCAAATTTTCTCATTCTCCTATGCACTCTCATCTTCCCAATGAATTTTTAATTCCTTTTCCCATTTCCTTTCCCCATGCATCTCATTATTTGGAAATTTTAAATTCCCTTGTCCTCTCCCAAGGAATTTTTAATTCCTTTTTGTCTTCCCAATGTACTTGAGGATCTCTTCCCCGTGTACATTGTAGAGTGTGGAGACAAGAAATGCCTTTATGGAAAATCTTTTGGTCTCCACACCATTTCCCTTCAATCCATGTCCCCACCTTCCTTAAATCTCTGCCCTTCATCCACTTTCAATCTCAACTGTCCATTCCTCTCCCTTATAATCTATAAAATGGGGTCTCCTCCCCTTCGTTACATATCTCATCTTCTACAATCTTATGTTGTCACTTTAGCTCTAGAATTCATTCTTGTGCATCACCACTATAGGCAAATAGCATCCAACTCCATAGCTATCCACATCCTTCATCCATTTGCAAGCATCCATCTATCCCTTTTATCCATTTTTTTGTGCATTGGAGAGAACCCACATTCAATCAAAGGAGCACATCCAATCAAGTGAGGAAAGGGCACCTCTTTACTTCATCACTTGCTCAATCCGAAGGAGAAGGTAAAGGTAAAAAGGTATCATGGTTTATTTTTCTGTGTTTTAAATTCTTTTATTTGATTACTAACCATTGTACTCCCTTTCTAGTTTAGCCCTCTTCATTTTGGAACACCTGGTGGGACCCACGTCCCTAATTTCTAACTTGAAAATTTAGTTTTTTTGTGAGATTTTAGCTTGCAAGTTTTGCTTCAATGTCTACGCCTATGAATCAACACCTGCACATCTCTAGATCGACATCTGCATTAAGAATAAATGCCTCCATTTCAAATTCGATTTTTTCTAATTGTCATTTGTGCAGAGTTGTCTTTCAACATCTCCACCCTACTTTTATGCCTTTGCACAGTGTCTTTGGACACTCAATTTTAGATCTTTATTTTTAGTTTTTACGATCTAAAAATAACAAAACATTAAAAAATTAAAGTAAAAAGAACAAAAACATTCTACGTTAGCTATTTACTTTATGTTTTTTCAATCTTTGGGGCAAATTTGTTAGGTTTTTTTGGGCTTCTTTGGTGCATCAACATCTATACAGACAGTCAATGTCTGCGCTCTAGTTTAATGTCTACATTGAACCAGAAAAAAGCCCACTTTGATTCAATTTTTTAAATTTCTAACTACTCTATTTCGGCATTTAATTTTTGTTTCAACGTCTGTGCAGATGCTTAACATTTAAGCATAGGATTGACGTCTACGCAATAGTAGGTAAAATTCAAATTTCAAATTTCGAATCTATATTTTGTTTTTCCCACTTTCTATTATGTAGTTTCTAGGTGGGTTGCTTCAGCATTTGTGCAGATGTTTTAACATCTACGCAGGTATTTTGGCATTTGCGTTGTAACCTTAGGAGGATTTTTTTACTGATCTTAATTTTAGTTTTTTGCAGGTTTTCTCATGAGTCCAAGATCATATTTTCAGACTACTAATAGTTTTTTGCAGCCTCGCTTGCCAAAGAGCAATTTTTATCACTAGATTAACTTGTTTCTTGCATTTTGTAGATTAGAAAACCTTACATGTGAGATTAAAATTAATGAATGTCTTCCATGGTTGGTGCGCTTTCACATATGTTTGGGTGGACCCACCATTGCACTTGAGTATCCTCTCCCCTCATCTTCGTGGACCTTGGCTGTAAGAGAAAGACTGATCAACAACACCTACTTTTTATTTTGTAGAGAGGGGTATTCTTGATTGGGGATTTCATCACCCCACAAGGGTACTTCAAATCAAGACATGTTGGCAATATCGAATCTTCTGACGCACTCGAGTGGGTTTTTTCAAGCCACTATATAAATAAGTTGGCCAGGCGGCTGAGGTATTAAGTGAATTTGATGTATATGGGGGCCTTCCCTGCATTGATAAGCTCAGTTAGAGCCTTAAGTGTCTTGCTTCGATAATTCATCATTGGATTGTTGAACCCTCAAAAATTACACTAAGAACCTTTCTTTTAGATGCCCAAATCCCACATTTGATGGTTTAGGGAGTGTGGATTGTACCCTATAGATACCCCTCATGTACCACAACATGTTGAGACAAGAATTCCCCATATCATAGATCCTTAGGTCTTTGGGGTAAGAGAATCTGGTATGCCCAAGAAGTGAGTGTCGTGGAGTGGAGCCAGTGCTACCAAAATATCTATCTGTTCACTTGTTGGAGGTATATTGTTGCAAGGGCCCCATTGAATGGTTTTCACTTTCCAGCCCTAGGTTGTATGTCTTAAAGCATGTTTTCATTTGTACAAAAGATGTAAAAAATTTATGGGCTAATCTAGGCCCCCATCATTTTCATGCTCAATCATTGAAGCGTTACACTTGGACAATGTGTATACTTTGCTTGATGTGTTCTTGCCAAGAGTAGTTGACAATCATCCATCCCCAAAATTTTTTTAAACATTTCCCAAACCTTTGACAGCCTTCCAAACCAAAATTTTCACAAATCATTTACAATACATTACTTTCCTTCATGATCCATAAGCTCCATCAAACATACCAAAAAGTCAATCCATTGTCAAGTCAAGAAGAAGAGACCTAGCTACAAGCAACTCCTCAAGTGTCAAAAAATTTTATCCATCAATCACAAACTCTTTCTTAAGAATAGAACCTTCTTGCATAGGTTCCATGATTACCTTCATGGTTATGGCAATGAGTTTGATGAGGAGTCATTAAGAGCCCCATCTTTCCAACAAAGAAGTGCTTTATCTCAAAGTACTAACCTTAGTGGTCCTATCAATTTGTCATACCTACCTGAGAATCCCATCACCTATTGAGTCATCCTAGGGTGACCTTTCCTTTTCACCACATTGTTTTTCCACCATCAACTTCCTTTACTTTCATAGTGACCATTCAATCATCTTCTACAGACTTAGCACAATCAAATCCAATCAATCATTATCTTTAAGAATCGATCATTTTAACCCTAATCAATTAATCAATCAAATTAACCTCATCCAAAGGTTCACATCTTTGTGAAAGTCTAATTTAGACCTTATCTTAAATCAATCATCATTTGGCTTTGTACTTGGGAAAGAATCTACTCCAAGTACCCTTGCATAATCATTTGGGTTGATCAAAACCCTAATCCGTTTGCCCTATTTTTCTTGGGAACACAAGTTTGTCCCACATAAGAGAAGGCCTAATCAATTGATCCAAATCCTATGGTCTAAATTGTACTTAGCCTAGTTGTCACATCATTTGTGGTTCACATTAATCCCATGTCTTCTATGGTGTCATTCTAATCCCATCAATCTTGTCCTAATCAAAGGACCCTATCCAAACTAGTTTCAATACAATAGAAATTAGTATAAAATTTTCTATGTTTACTCATCAATTCTTCTCATCTAAATCTTGCACCAATCCTTGATCATTCCCAAGGTCACTCATGCATTGTCTTGAATTGATCCCAAAAGGAAAATATGGCTGCCCAAGGCAATAACGATAATATTCCTGAGTATAGAGACCCTTTCCTTTCAGATCCTCGACTCGAAGAGGAGAAACTTGTCGATCAACTTGACCTCTCTCCACATGTCCAATAGTTCATAAACAATCCTTATAACCAAGACATGATGGAGATATTCTTTAAACATGATGCCAATAGGCTTGTAGCCGAGTTCATCTCCCAAGGGGCACACTTGCCCCCCAAATTTGAAAGATCTATCATTGACAGGCCACCGCAAGGTGACCTTATGAACAATTCCATTCTTGATTCACTTCTCCATCCCCAATCCGCAACATTTTCACCTGCAACTTCCATTCCTGCAACCACTTTCCCTCTGCTTTACATTCCTCCTCACAATTCTAATCCACCAAGATCATTTGTCTCCCTCCACAATATGGCTAATTACATCAACATGAGATTTCCTCCCGCTACCACAATTCGAGGATCACAAGCTCTTAACATTTCACAACCTTTTCTCTCTTCATATCAATACATTGGTGGTGGTGGTATCCCCTCCTCATCTCATAAAATCCCAATGCCCAACATGAATTACTATGTCCCTAATGTCCCCACTCAACAACCCAATCTCCTAAAACATATTCTGGATATGAACGAGCTCATCAACAATATTAAGGGACAAACATTAAGAGACCCTATTCTTTCAAGGAAATATGTCCATGTCCCTACGACCCATCCATTTCAGTCACCCCATATCCACCTATTTTTGAAATGCCCAAGTTTAATTAATACAAAGGCAAGGGTAATCATAGGCATCATGTTCCCGAATTGTATGTCTTATTCCAAGAAGTCGCCTATAGTGACATCTATCTCAGGAGGCTATTCCCAAAAATCCTTAGTGAAGAGGCACTCGCTTGGTTCCCCACTCTACCCCAAGGCTCCATCACATCATTCCCCAACTTGGTCAAAAACTTTCTGGCTCATTATGCCTGTAATATTGAGAATGATGCTTCCATTATGAACTTGTGCAACACAAAGTAGAGGCCCAAAGAAACCTTCGCTAACTTTCTTCAAAGATGGCGACATCTCATTAAAAGATTCCCTTGGGACATACCTAAGCGAGATCAAGTTGAGTTGTTTCAATGCAACTTGATACTAGAATTATCCAAACCATTGACTTGTCAATGCTTGACCTCCTTTGAGGAAATTTCAAAGAAAGGTTTAGCTTTAGAGTGTGTGCTCCTAGAGGATGGAACTATAAAACATTATCAAAAATCAAACCAAAATTCCTCCTCTTATAATGACAAGCCAAAATTTTGGTCCAAGAACAGAAATGTTGTCAATGATGGGTTCACTAATGCCAAGTGCATCCAAACTATTGCCACACCATCCAAACCCACCACCATGAGAAATTTATTCAATAACCAATCTAATCCTTGCAACCAATCTAATTCTCATGATCAAACACAATATCACAACACTACTTCTGTCCAAGGTCACCCTCCCCAATCCAACAATCAGAATGAGTATACCCCACTAGGTAAACCCATTGAGGTTATTTTCCAGAAGCTTGTCAAGGTTGGTGTTGTTGTCTTCCGGATGATATGCCCATTTGATCCCAACCAACCTAAGCCCTGATGGTATAACGAGAATGAATATTGTGACTACCATTGCATCAATGGTCATGATACACGTAAGTGTATGAAAATTAAAAACTATTTCCAAGACCTTATTAATAAGGGTGATATTGAGGTTGATGTTGTAACACCTGGTAACTACAATGATAAGCTTAAGATGTACCAAGACCCATTCCCTAAACATGGTAAGGATAAGGCCTCATCATCTCACAATGTCAATTAAGACTACAGCAATTACATATTTGGCTTTGACTCCCTGGTAGGTCGTATAGAACCTGTTGATACCCATGTAAATACCATCATAATCTGAGGATCTGATCCCCCTCCTACCCCTCATAGACCCAGGGTTACCATCGAAGATGTCCCTCCCCTGCAATTATCCAATCAGATATCTCAAGCCAAAATAGTCATTCAAGGGGCCACACCCTCAAATGATTGCAATGTGACTACCCAAAGAGGAAAAGTAATTGTCCAAGGAGACCCTCCTCTTCCATAACCCCCTATGTCATCTACCTGCCATCACGATATCCTTGATCATCTCAGGAAAATACCTACACAGATATCCATTCTTGAGCTTCTCAAAAATACTCTTAATTGCAGCTATCCATGCCATGCTCGATACTCTTACCTACAATATTTTGTGAGGACGAATGTGGATTTATTGTATGCAAGATATTCCTTCAAGTTTGCATAGACAAATTAAATTTATTTATATTAATAAGATGTATACTTTTTTTGCTGATACCAATACAAGCATGTTTGTAAACCTCATCTTCTAAGGCTTCTTCAGCTACTTTTGAACCTTCTCTTAACACCCTACATATCCAAGTACTCCTAAATCTTCTTCATCTCAAACTGAACCATCATTCTCTCCTGAAGATACTTCTTCACCAAAAATAGTGCTCTTATGTGATGATTGGGGGTCTTTAGACTTTACACCTTCTTTTGTAGGAGAATATAATGTCCCTCTGAGAGAACCTAGGATTGAAAAGGAGAAAGATATAGATGATCCTAAAATGCAACCCACTTTGTCTAAATAATTCAGTAACAATTTTGTGGCTGCTTATAAACATTTTTCTACACCTTCTACTTCAACTAATGCTGACATTCAGATATATGAGGCCCTGCCTTCCCTAAATGAAATGGCTTCTCTTTATGGTCATGGATTTAACATCTTAGCTAAGAGTAGATATAACGATAATGGTTGTGGTGCACAAGAACAAGGGATAAAGGTTTCTTTAGAGAATAAAATTCATTAAGTATCTTTTGGACTTGGATATAATCCCTTTAAACCTACCAAAGCCTCTAAGAGACCATACCTTAATGTCAATATCATCTTCTCCTCTAATTCACTTCCATTAAAACATCCTGAATACATTGACTCTAATTCTAATCAATCTTCCCTAGATGTTTTCTCCACTGATGATTCATTGGCTGAGTTTTTAGGAGCTTATGATAATAAAAGTAGCCTTAGCTCTGAATATAAAACACATACATATCTATGGAGATTCGCAATTGATTATGAGACAAGTAACAGGAATGTATCAAGCAAAACAAGACAAATTATCACAATATAAAGACCTTGCTATCTCTTTATTACAAAATTTTGATTCTTATACCATGGAACCCGTTCCTCGAAAAGATAATCGACATGCAGATGCAATGGCATGTGTGGCTTCTTTAGTATCTTTAGAGGACCCTATGGTCGATCTTAATTTCGTTATTCACAATCTTATTTCTCCAGCTATTGAAGACGATTCTAGCTTGGTAACATGTTGTGACTTTATAGATTCAGATGAATGGTTCTCGCATATCGTAAGATATTTGACCGATGGTACCTTTCCTGACTCCGCTAATAGGAACACTAGAGCTAGAATCCGCAAGTTGTCTGCTAGATATATCATCCTTTCTAATGTCCTTTATCGAAGGGGTTATGATGGTCTTCTCCTTTGTTGTCTTAATAAGTTGGAAATCCCTATTGCTCTTGAAGAGGCACATTCAGGTGCCTGTGGGGGGCATTTTGGGGGCAAATCCTTAGTTCATAGATTGCTTCGTATGGGATACTATTGGCAAACTATGCAGAAGGATTCCTTTTCATTTGTTAAGAAATGTCATCAATGTCAACAACACAATAATCTGATTCATGCTCCTGCCCAAGAACTTCGTTCTCAAGTAGCTTCTTGGCCTTTCTCTGCATGGGGTTTGGATCTTATTGGAAAAATCTCTCCTCCTTCATCTCAAGGACACACCTTCATTATAACCGCAACAGATTACTTTACAAAGTGGGTAGAAGCTATTCCCCTTCGCTCTACTACTGCTGAAGTGATCTGTCAATTTCTTCTAGAAAACATTATTTCTCGATTTGGGATACCTTCCACTATTATCTCAGATAATGGGACATCGTTTATGAACAAGGACGTGAAGAAATTCCTCGAGAAGTATCATATCAAACATCGATTTTCTACACCATATTATCCTCAGTCAAATGGTCAAGCCGAATCATCCAATAAGATAATTGAACAAATTCTTCGTAAAACCGTGAATAAGCATGGTAAGGATTGGAGTAACCAGCTAATCTATGCTCTTTGGGCCTACCGGACGAGTGTAGGAATTGCTACGGGAACTACTCCTTATAATCTTGTTTATGGTGCTGACGCTATTATGCCCTTAGAATTAGAGATTCAATCACTTAGGGTTTCTCTCAAAGGTATAGTAGATGATGACTCTTATAGAGAACAACGACTTCAACAGCTTGAGATGCTTGATGAACAGCGTATAAATGCTCTTGAGCATATTCAAGCGTATCACAAAACTCTACAACGAAGCTATAATGATAAGATCATTCAACGTTCCTTCTCAGTAGGTGACTTAGTCCTTTATGAGAATCAGCGCAATGTGAATGCCTTACCTACAGAAAAGGGAAAATTTAGTCCTAATTGGCTTGGACCATATATCGTTATTGAGGATTATGGATCAGGTGCTTACAAAATAGCGGATGTAGACGGTATGCCTCTTAAAGAACCTATCAATGCTATGCACTTGCGTAGATATTATGCTTAATTCTTCGTTTCTTATCTATCTTCTTTTCAATTCTTCAACATTGGATAATATGTTAGTATCTCTTAATTAAAGCAAAATAGAATTAAATGTTATGATGTTTAATCTATATTGTTTCGTTCCTGACAAGCATGCCTTCTTACTTTATAGTTTATCTTGAATTCATTTATGTAAATTGTAAAAGATTTACATTTCCATTATGCTAGCATATTATACAGTGTTGTTATGTGTTAAGTAGAATCGTATCATGTTGTGTTTAAGTTCAAAATTAAATCACATTAGTTATATGATTCTTAGACTTAATGCATATTTCTTCCTTATCATCAATGTAGTACTTGATTAAATATTTTAATTAAGTCACACATGTATCAATTTAATCATGGAGCATTGAGAAATCAATCACATGAAAATTAAATTCTGAATATACATGTACATTTACCAAATGTATTAGATTTAATCAAAGAAAAATATACATTGTTTTAAGCATTAAAGATAACACATTTGAGACAAAAGAGAAGCATGTATATATACATATATATATGTGTGGATTGTATACAAATATAGGTCACTGTATATCCAAAATGTGACCTCTCTTCTACATCATAAAATCATCTCCTATCCCTAGGGCTAGTGGCTGGAGAATGTCGACTGGACGCTCCCTCCTGATCTGGCCGTGAAGGTGGACCCATGGGTGTATAGCACGATACAGATCGTGAGTGACTCCGAGAGGAACTCCTACGATCCCTATCCATAAGGATCGCACGATAGGTGGTAGCCTTGCTCTGAGCCGCTGCTAGATCTCGCCGCGCCTGCTGGAGGTCCTCTGATAGGACTCTCTCTCTCTGCCGCACCTGCTGGATGTCCTCTGATAGGACTCTCTCTCTCTCCCTCCATATATCTACCTGTACTCAGAATGGGAAAAACAAATCCTCATGCCGACCTGCGTTCCCTTGAGGCCTATAGGCAATCTGTGAGGAACTGGGGATCTGTGCTATCATGGAAATGTCTGTCATTGCCTACTGAATCAGGGAACGCCATTCCTGCACATTAGCTATGGTAGTAGAATAGATTTTTGTTAGTACCATTCTATATCATCAAAACATTAATCAATCAATATGAACCTACTATACCTGGATCTCCCTCGCGCCTGTAGGGATCATGATATGGTAGCATCTGTGACTGGGAACCGCTAGGCTCCCCTCGCTCGCATACTCTATCCACGATGGGTGTAGGCTGGACGGTACTAGGGACAGGTCTCCGTATCGTCTCATGTTCCCCCTATTGGGGAATAAGAGGTGGATCCAGGGCTATGGTGTCATCTCCTGAATGGTGGGGAGCTACATCTGACTCCTCCTCATCATCTCTATCCTCCTCCTCATCGTCCTCCTCATCCTCGTCCTCCTCGTCCTCCTCTCTATCTGTATCCTCCTCCTCCTCCTCCTCGTCACTGGGCTGATCGCCTATAGGTGGATTAGGATCTCTCACCTCCTCACGACCCTCTCCCTCCTCTGGCTCCTCTGACCTAGATCCCTCATCCTCGTCTCAGTCTCCATGTCTCCATGAGCCTGGATAGCCGGTCGGATGATCTGGTGGAAAGATAGGACTTGGATATGATCTCATAAACCATAAGATGTACCTACGCTGTGCTCCAGGCTCTGCAGAATAGTCAGTGACTACATCCTGATCAGATCCCTCTAAGTCTATCATCTCAATGTCATCTACCGTCGGTCTCGCTACTGCTCTAGGTCTGGGAAGGACTCGTGAGTGTCGAGTGTAGATGGGCACATCGGCTGGAACACACTACTCTAGTCCGAACTGCCTCCGTACTCGGTCAAAGTAGAAAGGGACTATGATGTGTGCATATCATCCCCGCAGTAGGCGGTTCCTCTGTAGACATGCTAACTGTCTCTCCATACCATCCCATCTGTGCATCAGTAGGTAAGGTCTCCACACTATCACCTCGGTTGTCAGTCTATCAAAAATCACTCTCCAATACAACAAATCTCCAAATCTTCACTCGCTGGTAAGTGGATAAGCAAACGCCCTAGGTCGCTCACTTGCTGTACTCAGTGGAAAGCCGACAGGCCTGGTGCATGTGAAATGCTCTAAAATCCACACCTGCAGAAGTGTGCATGTCATCAAACTACAACCCTGTCCGAATACATACTCCTCAAGGTCGTGATAGAGATGTGCAAGCATACTCCGACCCCAAGCATACACTCTCCTGTGTCTCTCCATCACTCTGATACACCATGTGAGACCTCCATGCATGTGTGTCCCTCGCCCATTAGGGCAGATGGCTAATGCTATGATGGTTATCATAAGGCATCTTAGAAGTGGTACCTCCCCTGTAGGATGTAAGAGCCAGCTGACCATGATGCGACCTCTCGTCTCGCTCGGCATGACTCTCCCTATGCAATACATCTGCTCTCTCTGATGATCCTTCGCTGACCGATCGGTCGCGTATGTAACTGTCGCTCCTCTGATAGGAAGACAAAGTATACGGTACACATCCTCGAGTGTGACCGTCAGCTCTCCTACTGGAAGGTGAAAAGTACATGTGTCAGGATCCCATCGCTCCATCAGTGCCATCAGCATCGCAGGATGAAATCGAATGGCCGGCATGAGAATCACGTACCACAATCCCACAATCGATAGTGTGTCTCTCTCTGACTGAGTCAGCCATGGAATCTGATCTTGCAAAGTGCAAAGAATATGTCCCGTTGTATGCTCTCTCATGTACGGGAGACCCTGCAACACGAAAACATGACGATAATCAGTACTCGATCATCGAAATCGCAAATGCAAACTGTCGCACATTGTATTCTAGCCTTGGAACCCCTCGCCAGGCCCTGATTGGGGACCATGGCGCCCTGTCAGGGACCATGGCGCCCTGAGGGGACCATGGCGCCCTGTCAGGGACCATGGCGCCCTGAGGGGACCATGGCGCCCTGTCAGGGACCATGGCACCCCTGTCAGGGACCATGGTGCCCTAGGGGGACCAGGGCACCCCACAGGGACCATGGCGCCCTGGGTGGGCCCCGATCGGCCTCAAGACCCGCATAGGATCACGAAAAAGTCAAACATGCAAAAAATCAACAGTCAAATGTTCAGTCAACTCACCTCGTCCAGTGGGTCGTCGTCGATCACGGCCTGGTGCAGGATCTTGCTCCTCGTGGGACGCTCCGGTCGTCGTGAACGCATGATGATGGCTAGGTGGGCTCTGCTGCACTGAATAGTATTCTGAAATCGACAAAGTGACGAATACAAGTGTCACTTTTGAAGTATATACTCTTATTTGCTTATTCTTACTTTGTGAAACCCTAATTTTTCCTCTCTCATTCATCTTATCATAACTTGGGTTTGGGAGATGTGATTTTCGAGCCGTTTGTTGCGTTGGAATTGTATTTTCCTTCTCCTACTCTCGGGATGTTCCAAAGAGTGCTCTGATGAAGCCTATTTAGTGAACACCCCTCATTAATACTATCTTACACAATTTGTCGCAAGTAAACATGCTACCCTGTTTCACCTCCCTAATAAGCAAGTCGAAACAGGGGGGGCCATATAGCTACTCACAGATTTCATCACTTTCCCTAGTAAGCATTAGGTGATTTTGTGATCTAACGTTTGTTTTGTAGGGTGCGGTTCTTAACTGTGTACTGCAGATACCGCTGGGGGCTTCGCCCGACATCTTATGGATATATCCTTTTTCAAATAATGTTTACTTTTCTGTACTTTAGCTTGCATATGCACGTAGTACTCATATGACCGCTAAAGTGGGGGCTAAATGTAGCATCGTAAATTGTACGCACTCGCTAGGGTAGTACAATTTCACACCTAGTTTAGCACCCGCCTTAGTGCATTTTGCATTCTGCATTGCATTTCTCCTTAAGAACTTAATTAATCAAATTAATTAGGTCTAAGGTCCTATTTCATCATTCTCTACATCACAAAGTTGGGCCCTTTCACTAAAGCGCACCCTTCGCATTTTATTCCTCCAATACACCACTTAATCAAAAACCCTAATTAAGTCCTATTTCGAACTTGGGGGCTTGGTTTCAGGGTCTAAACATCTCGAAATCACCTGTAACTTCGGGATTCTCTCTAAAATCATCATATCCGATGGCCCTGAAAATTTGGTGAAAAGTTGTTGGGACCGTGGCGCCCAGAGTGCACATGGTCCCGGACATTTTTCCCAAAATTTTAGGAGCACAATCCAATCATAAAATAAAGCTTAACCCCAAGAAATTGGCGGGATATTCAATCTCTAGGTCGGCCAAAATACGAATTTATGATCTAGGGGTTCCTACATAAGAGCTCTCTTTCTTCATTTGAAGGGGGGGGATTTTTGGTTTCGAGGAACTTCATATGCAGCGAAAGAGCAGATCTTTGAGGAATTCAACAACATTCAACATCATTCTATCAAGCATCAATCAAATTCATTCATCCACTTAGGGCTTGGAAGACATTGAAGAGCAATAGGAGATTACCGACTGAAGATTGGCTTGTACTCCTCCCTTGAGGGTTGGGTACGATTTCGTATTGTTTTCATGTATTTGCATAAGCTTTGATACATCATTTATTCATGCTTTAAATCACATTACATCTTGATTTAGAGCATTTGCATTATCATTTACAAGCAATTAGGGTTTACTTTCTAGGTTGCTCTAGTTTTCTTTCTTGCATTTTTGGACCTTGCACACACACTAGGTCTGCACACACAATACATTTTACAAAACAACTTGGCTATTCATGGAGGTGGAAATCACCGAAGTGGGGGTTTGACTAAGGCAAAACCCTATATAGCCGCCCCTTCCCCTTTTCAGATATTATTGCAGGTTTCAGGATTCGGACGACGCCGCGAGATACAGATCCGGAGAGAGAAGGTCGAGACAGCACCCTGTGTGAAGTTGCAGGGCAGAAGACTGGGACAGGAGCGCTGGGCGCCCTGGTCCCTGGGATAGAGGCACTGGGTGCCCTAGTCCTTCGGACAGACAGTTTACCAACAGCTTCCCGACAGTGTTTCAGAGTGCAGAACAGCAGTTTTGGGTGCAGTTTTCAGGACAATGGCGCCCGCGCCCCTGTCCTGAACATTTTCAATCTGATTTTGACTCCGGGTACATATCTGCATTCTTATTTTATCCTTACATTTACAGCTGTTCATTATTTAATCTCAATTCTGCAATCTTGTTATTGGTTCATACTTGCATTTTGGGATTAGGGTTTGAACTTGCATTACTTGATCTTACAATTTCAACAAGGGAATAGTAATCCTAATAGATATCCCGTGGCTCTCTCTTTCACTAAAAGAAGTAGCCAATTGTGCGATATCTCTAGGCTCTTTCGTATTCCGTAATGTGTGTCAAAAGGTAGGATTAGGGCATATTAACCTAGTCTCGCTTTTTCCCCTACACAAGATCATAACCACAAAAATATTCACCACATGACACAAGTATTTATATGTTGAAAACCCAAATAGGTAAAAACCACGATGAGATGGGACTCACAAGAAACTATTTGAACTCTTTTGAAGTTCGCCTGGTTAGGAGCCTAGCCTGTTAAAACTTTTACAATAATCTTGTTAAGAATTGATCCTATTAGGAATCACTTGGTGAAGGGATTGACTACAAATGCCTTCTTAGAAGCAAATACCCAGTAAGGAGTAACCTCAGTACAGGATTTGAGAATCCAATCTAATGGACCACCTTGTTATAGGATTTAATAAGTAACCAAGCTTGTTAGAGCTTACCAGGTTAAGCGTGTTGGTATTTTGGTATGGTTTTGTCATTGATGTCAACACCTACTAACACTTATCAACTCTGGTACTTTGGAGAATCAGCAACATTCACCGGCAAGAAAATGACTCATGCACAGTCACCGATATCTGATACACTGGCAGGATATAATGATCACTGACACTTGGAATGGCATGGAAAACACTTGGTTATGTTGAAGACATCATTTGGACACTTTGTCTTGGAGATTTATTTATTGGCATATTTGTATTTGCATATTTGCTATTATCGGCATATAGGTCCATGTTATACACCAGCAAGATTATCTTTTCCAGATCAACATGACACTCTATGGAGATGATTTATTATTGTTGTAAATACATCAAGCCGACATGTTGAATTGGTTATTGCATTGGATATTGTTTTTGATTTTATGGTAATATTTTTTAGAGCCAACCTACTAAAATTGGTCCTAGGTTATGATATAAATGTAAGATCTTATTTCTAAGATCAGGTGTGGAATGCATAGAAGAATTGTGAGAAGGTATATGCGAGAATAAGCTGAGCTATACATGCAGACATCATTTGAAGGTGAAGCAAGGTTTTTGTGAAAGCATATCAGAACTAAATTGGTACTGAATCCAGCATATGAAGATGCTACTTTGGGAAGTACATTCTTATTGGATTTAACCATCCAATTGTAGTCAATGTGACTCCTATTTTGTGTTTGAGCAGTGAGCTCTAGGTGCTTGGTCTTTCTGCATGTGCAGACCCCATTTGTATACACTTACTATCTGCAATAGTATCATCTGATTGTGGGTAACGTTTCCCACCATCGTTTGTCCCCTTACAGGGTTTCCACATACAAATATTGGTGTTATGTGTTGTGGATGACTTAGTCTTTTTGTTTCATGCATTAATCTTTACCGGCATTGCAATTAACTAATAAAATTGTCAATCGGTATAAAATACTGGTTTACCAGTATTCAACATTAAGTTGGTTAAGTTATTTTTGGTTTGAATTTATTTGACAGATGATTTACCCCCCCTCTCAGTTGTCTATGGGACCTAACAATTGGTATCAGAGCTTAGTCCTCTTTTGCACAAGTTTAACCACTTGAGGAGATCCAATGTCTACTAACTATTTCAGGAAGGAAAACCCTAAACTTGATGGAACCAACTATGGCATATGGAAGATCAGAATGGAGACACATTTAAATTGCATTGTAAAGGACATCTGGGAAGTTACTAAGAATGGCTATACTGCTCCTACTCCCGGTCAGCCTAATCCACCAACCTTGGGAAAAGATGAAGAAAATGATTGCAAAGCAAGAGAAGCACTTTTGAGCACATTAATAGATAAGCAAATCATGGGATTATCAAATAGGTCCACTGCTAAAGCTATTTGAGATCATTTGGAAACACTGAATGAAGGAGATTCCATAGTCAAAATTGCAAAGTTTGAAAGCTTCTGGGTCAGGTATGAAAATCTGAAAATGGAAGAAGATGAAAGGATTTCTGCTTTTATGGAAAGAGTTAATGAAATTGTTTTGGGTATTAAATATTATGGAGGAACCTTAAGTGAAGATGAAGTTGTTTCAAAAGTTTTTAGAGGATTGCCACTGGCATATAAAATGAAAGTCACTGCTATAAATGAGTTAAGAACAATGCCTAATACATCAGTAACTAGAGATACATTGATTGCAAAACTTTCAGCCTTTGAAATTGAGGAATTTGGTCATGTTGCTACTATAAAGATAGATTTAGCCTTTAAAGCATCAACATCATCTGCATCATCATTTGACAAATCTAATTGGAAATCCTTTTATGCAAGAGAACTTGAAGAAAGCAGGAAAGAAAATGAAGAACTTGAAGCACTATTTACAAAGGAAAATGCATAAAGGTCCAGTTGGAAGTAAGTATGAAGGTAAAGCACCCTTTAAATGTTTTAACTATAATAAGATTTGTCACATGCCTTCAAGATGCCCTGATAGACATGCTATACTAAGAGAAGAAGCTAGAAGAACATACAAGCCTAACCCCGAATATCAGAGATACAAATTTAAGAAGAATAAAGACAAATCTTGTTATCTTGCTGATGAAGGAGTGACCGATGATTCTGATGAGGATCCAACAAACAATGGATGGGTTTTTGTTGCTATCACAGAAGACCAACTAGCACCTACCATTCAACCAGTAGAGCAGGCCTTGGCAGCTAAAGTTGAAGTAAAGGATGAATGGGTCATTGATTTAGGAGGCTCACATCATATGATAGGAGATAAAAGTAAATTCTTGAACTTTCAAGAATATAATGGAGGTCTAGTGATATTTGGAGATGATAAAGCTTATTTGATCAAAGGTAAAGGTACAATAGCTCTTGATAATAAACATAATACTGACAATGTTTACTATGTTGAAGGTTTAAAACATAAACTCTTGAGTGTTGGTCAATTAGTTGAGAAAGGTTTTCAATTACAATTCAAAATGGAAAATGCAAAATTATGAACAGAACTCGTTTAGAAATTGCAACTGGTAATCAAACTAGAGGTAATATCTTTCATTTGAATAACAGTGAAAAGACATGCTTGATTGCACATATTGATGAAAGTTCTCTATGGCATAAGAGACTCTGTCATGTAAACTTTGATTGCATGGTAAAAATCAATACTACTAAGGCAAATAGAGATCTACCTAAAATTGTCAAACCTCACAATACACTATGTAATGAATGTCAATTTGGAAAACAAGTTAGAGCCACCTTCAAAAGTATTCCAAAAAAATCCAATAATGCTCTTGAATTAATTCACAATGATTTATGTGGTCCTGCTAGAACTAAAAGTTTACAAGGTGATAGATATTTCATGCTAATCATTAATGACTATTCTAGAATGTGTTGGGTTACTTTTCTAAGAGAAAAATCAGAAGCACTTGGGAAGTTCAAACTGTGCAAAGCAATGGTAGAAAATGAAACCGGTAAGAAAATCAAATGTCTATGATTGGAGAAATAAAATTCTTTTTAGGATTGCAGATTTCACAAACTGACAAAGGTATATTCTTGAGTCAATCCAAGTACTTAAAGGAGTTACTAAAGAAATTTGGGATGGAGAACTCTAAACCGATAAGCACACCTATGACTACAAGTGACAAACTATCACTAAGGGATGAATCTGCACCTGCTAATCTAACTATGTACAAATCTATGATAGGAGGTTTACTATATTTGACACAAACCAGACCTGATATCATGAATGTAGTATGTATTGTTTCAAGATTTCAGAGTAATCCTAGAGAAAATCATGAATCAGCAGTAAAAAGGATTTTCCGGTACTTACAAGGCACTACAAATCTTGGATTATGGTATCCTAGAGATGAAAAGTTAGAATTATGTGCATACACAAATGCAAATTGGGCAGGAGATGTGGATGATAGAAAAAGCACCATCGATGGAGCATTTTTTCTTGGAAGCAGACTAGTTTCTTGGTTGAGTAAGAAATAAAGTTGTACATCCTTATCAACAATAGAATCAGAATATGTTGTAGCAACAACTAACTGTACCCAAGTACAATGGCTTAAGAAAATGTTGAAAGACATAAAGGTAAAATGCAAGGAACCTATAACTATCTATTGTGATAACACTGTAGGAATTGTTATATCTAAGAATCTGGTACTACATTCTTAAACCAAACATGTTTCTATCAAACTGATTTTTCTAAGGGGAAATGTTGAAGCAAAAGAAATAAAACTGGTTTATGTGAATACTAAAGAGCAGATTGTAGATATTTTCACTAAACCTCTACCTAAGGAGACTTTTGAATATCTTAGAGATCAGCTTGGGGTCATACCCCCACTGGTAGATACCTAGAGAGTTGATGTTTGTCATCAACCAATAGAATTAACAGAGAAATCTTTTACTCCGGCTTTGATGAGGAAGCTACTTCTCAAGGGGAATGGTTGGTATTTTTTATATGAACTTGGTTTTGTAATAACTTTGGCATTTGATGTCAAAGGTGGAGAGATTGATGTATGGAAAAACACAAGAAAGACACATGTCACTCTCAGGGGGAGATATTACTTATATTTTGGTAATTGTTGGTATTTTGGTATTCGGCATTTTTGTTTTGGCACTTTGATGTTTTTTCCATCTTGTTTTGCCATCAATGCCAAAGGGGGAGATTGTTGGTATTTTGGTATGGTTTTGTCATTGATGTCAATACCTACTAACACTTATCAACTTTGGCACTTTGGAGAATCAGCAACATTCACTGGCAAGCAAATGACTCATGTACAGTCATCGGTATCTGGTACACCGACATGATATAATGATCACTTGCACTTGGAATGGCATGGAAAACACTTGGTTATGTCGAAGAAATCATTCAAACACTTTGTCTTGAAGATTTATTTATTGGCATATTCATATTTGCATATTTATTGTTATCAGCAAATAGGTCCAGGTTATACACCGGCAGGATTATCTTTTCCAGATCAACATATCACATTGTGGAGATGATTTATTATTGTTGTAAATACATCAAGCTAGCATGTTGAATCGGTTATTGCATTGGATATTGTTTTAATTATAAATTGATTTTATTGTAATATCTTTTAGAGCTGACCTACTAAAATTGGTCCTAGGTTATTATATAAATGTAAGATCTTATTTGTAAGATCGAGTGTGGAATGCGAAGAAGAATTGTGAGAAGGTTTATGCGAGAATAAGCAGAGCTATACACGCAGACATCATTTGAAGTTGAAGCAAGGTTTTTGTGAAAGAATATCTACACCGGTACTAAATCCAGCATATGAAGATGCTATTTTGAGCAGTACATTCTTATTGGATTTAACCATCCAATTGTAGTCAGTGTGACTCCTATTTTGTGTTTGAGAAGTGAGCTCTAGGCACCTGGCCTTTCTGCATGTGCAGACTCCAATTGTATACACTTACTATCTACAGTAGTATCATCTGATTGTGGGTAAGGTTTCCCATCATGGTTTTTCCCCTTATAGGGTTTCCACGTACAAATATTGGTGTTATGTGTTGTGGATGACTTTGTCTTTTTGTTTCATGCATTAATCTTTACCGGTATTGCAATTAACGGATAAAACTGTCAACCGGTATAAAAGACTGGTTTACCAGTATTTAGCATTAAGTTGGTTAAGTTGTTTTTGGTTTGAATTTATTTGACAACTAATTCAACACCCCCCCCCCCCCACCCTCTCAGTTGTCTCTGGGACCTAACAAAGTGATTTTAATTCTATTGTAATTGTTAGAGAACAATAGGAGTTGCTTGATCTGTCAAAATAGCACTACATTTGCTTGATCAGATCCATTTAAGCTTCTATCTGCCTTTACTCAAATTGCGGACTCATTCTTCGGTTAGGCAACGACACACTCAACTGATTTCTACCAACTTTGCCAACTCTAAACAAAACAACTTCATCGACCTTAAATACAAATCAATTAGATTGGTAACACAAAAAAAACCTCATCCTCTCATCATTGAGATTACAAACAAGTTGGTACAAGTATGACCAGTGGATTAAATAGGAATCTCATCACATAAATCAAGAATACCTCAACCACTCCTTGATTCCTGCTTCCAGTAACTCATCACATGCTTTGCATTAGATGCAATACACTTTTCTCCTTCCCTAGACAAAAAAACATGCCAAAACCAATTTGAACTTGTCTTCATACAATGATCATATGTGTCACCATCATTACCGCTCAATATCAAATCATAAATGAGCATAACCAATTCAACAACCTTAATCAGTTAGGGTTTCAAAAAAATAGTTGATAGGGTTTACCAGTTACATAACATAGAAAGGGTTTAACCTTATACACCGGTTTACCGGTTCAACTCACAAAACTTATATACCGGTTTACAATAACATTTACAAAGCTCTTCCTATCATTTACAAGACAATTCCAACAATAACAATAATATCAGTAATATCATTACCGGTTCAATTGACATCAATGACAACATAACATATCATTAATTCAATCTTCATGCAAATGCCAATAGACATGTCATCAGTAAATTTGATCCTCTAAAGCATCTCTTTTTTAAAACTGATCTTTTTGGATGCTTCGTAAAATGGGTTATGATGTTAATAGAGTTTGACCTAAAATTTGTTTCTCAATAAGTGATTAAGGGACAATATTTAACCAACCATTTAGCTAATGCACCTTCTTCTCTCACTTTACCTAATCTAGAATCTTTTCCTAATGATTTTGTTCTCCCTATTGATGCTAATAAGATGTGAATTGTACTTTGATGGATCGAAGTGTCAAACTAGTTTGGGAGCAAGTGTTAGTTTGATACCTCCTTCAAGGAAACTTATCCCTTTATCCTATCATCTCAATTTACTTTGTAGTAATATAATTTCCAGGTATGAAGCCCTTATTGTTGGTTTGAAAGAGGTTTATCTCTTAATATTGGATAGTTACATATCTATGGTGACTCACAATTGATTATAAGACAAGTTATAGGAACCTATCAAGCTAAACAGGATAAATCATCATGATATCATGACTTGGCCTTATCATTGCTAGCAAAGTTCACCTCTGCATGTGATGGCAAGCACAACTTCCCTCATTTCCCTTGAAGATACTTCAATAGATTACCAATTCACAATTCATAATCTTTCTTCAACAACTATTATTGATAATTCTAGTGACATAGCTTGTTGTTATGCTTTGGATTTTGATGAATGGTATTCTCATATCTCACGATATTTGATTGATGGTACTTTATCAAATTCTACAAGTAAGAATGCTAGAGCTAGAATTTGTAAGCTTATTGCAAGATACATCATCCTTTCTAATGTCCTTTATAGAAGAGGTTATAATGGTCTTATCCTTCATTGTTTCAAAAAAGTCAAGATCCTGATTGCTCTTGAGGAGGCACTTTTAGGTGCTTACGGGGGGCATTTCGGTTCTAAATATTTGGTTCAAAGGTTATATTGGCAAACCATGAAGAAATACTACTTTTCCTTTATTAAAAAGTGTCATCAGTGTCAGCAACATAATAATTTGATTCATGCTCCTATACAAGAGCTAAAGTCACAAGTGGCTTCATGGCCCTTCTCCTTATGGGGTTTGGATCTCATTGGAAAAATCTCTCCTCCCTCTTCCCAAGGATATACTTTCATTCTTACTACTACAAATTATTTTATGAAGTGGGTAGAAGTTGTTCCTCTTCGGTCCACTACTGCTGATGTAATATGTCAATTTCTTCTATAAAACATTATTTCTTGATTTGGTATTGTGTGTAAAAGTATATGAATCAATCAATCAAAAGCATTAGACACACATTCAATGAAACATTATATCAAGGAAGCAAATAATAAACAAATTTAATAAACCACTCCTTGATGTTGTATCATTGTCCTATATCTTCAAGGACCTTGTGGATCTATGAATTGGCTCTCATCAATTGCATGATCTACAAGATGACAACCTAAAGAACAAGTGTGATATGCTACTATTCTAGATTCTAAATGCAAAATGCTAGATGGATAAACATGATACTAGATTAGTGTGACAACTATGTTAAGATGATTGATACAAAGACTAAGATGTTGATATGCTTAAGTGTAAATGCAAATTTGCAGAGTGTAAGCCTAGAATTCAAGATTAAGGGGGGGTTTATAATTGAAAAATGAGGATATTTATATTTTTTCCAAGGCATGAGCCTAGGTGACAAAAATCAATAGTGTAGATTTAATCTAGATAAATGAATGGTTGGAGATGAGGAAGTTGGAACAGAATCAAGGAGATATGAGGGTATGTGTAGGATCATCAGGGGCTAAAATGTGGCAATGGGGAAAAAAATGTGTTTTAAACTTTGTCAAACATGCCAAATTTCTCTTTGACTTTTTGTATGGGTTGGCCAAAATTTTAATTTGGTTTTGGTAATACCAAACCAAAACAGATATCCATTTTATGACATCATTATTGTGATGTCATGTTTTTCTAAATCGGATATCCGTTTTGCTCAACATAAAAAACATACTTTTGTAAAATGGGCATAACTTTTGTGTTTCTTATCCAAATTTCGATCTTGTATAGGAATTGGAAATGTAATTCAAATACCTATCAAATGGATAAGGTAATTTTATTATATTATAGAATAAAAATTAATTATAAAATTTGAAGTTAATCCTTCATTTTTAAAACTTTAAATACTCATAAATTTTGCATACAAAGTCTCTTTTCTTTCCTATCACCTCCTTTATCTATCACTTGTCTATCTATACTTCTATAAATATCTTTTATCTATCTCATTCTTCTCTACTTATCTCACTCCTTTTCTCATCCCATCTAGATATTTCCCAAGTTACATCAGTCTCTACATATATCTCCCTCTTTCTATTCCTATCTCTCACTCTCCCACTCTATCATTGTCACTCCTTATTTGTATATCTCTCTAATAATCTCTCTTCTCTCTATTTATCTCCCTCCTCTACCTTATCCTGCATATACCTATTTATTACTCATCTTTATCACCTCCTTCCTCTTCCTATATTTTCCCATCTATCTCTATATCCCTATAGATCTATCTTCATGTATATTTATATCTCATTATCTCTAAGTCTCACTTATTCACTCCATCTATCCCTCCATTTGTCCTACTCTATATCACTTTCTATCCATATCTATCTCTATCTCCATCTTCACATCTCTAAATCTTTTCCTATCAATCTCCATTTCTATATTTCCCTCTATCTTTATTACCTCCCTCAATACATGATTAATCTACCTATCCCTCTCTTCCTCAATCACCCTCTCTATGTATCTCTCCCTTTCTCTACCTTTATCTCTTTATTTAATCCCTCTCTATATATCTGTGTCTATCTCAATCAATCCTTCTCTATAGCCCCTATATATATATATATCCCTCTTTCTCTCTCCCTCTCTATCTATCCCTATCTATAATGTTTATTTCTCTCTTTATCACTCTCTTGCACTATCTACATCTCTCTATCTATCGATATTCATCTTCTTTTATTTATCTCTATCTCTTCATTTTTATCTCTCTCTCTTTACCCCTTTCTATCCATTTTTCTCTATCTCTTTATATATTTATCTTTGTCTATACTTCTCCTTTTCTCTATATCTATTCATCTCCATCTCCCTTTATCTTCATTTTTATCTCTATCTTCCTCTCTCATTTTCAATCTCTAGATATGTCTCCCTCTTTTTGTCCATCCTTGTCCTTCAATGTTTCTCCCTCTCTCTTCATATTCCTTAATATCTACATCTCTATTTATGTCTCTGTCTCTTTTCTAGGTATGTCTATATCCCTCTATTTCTCCTCCTATCTCTCCCTCTCTTTAGCTCTTCATCTCTCTTCACCCTTATATCTCTCCTTATTTTGATCTTTATCTTTGTAAATCTTTTTCTCTCCCTCTCTATATATTTATCTCTTCTACCTCTCTTTACCCCTCTCCTCTCTCTTTATTTGTATCTCTTGCTCTATCTCTATTTTAATGTAGAGATCTCTCTCCCTCTTGGTAATGTATCTTGATTATCTTTCTAATTTATATGTTTTTGTGTTAGCTATATTTGGATCTTAGTTCTTGATGAGGTATGTGGATTATCTTTCCCCTATGAATTTTATTGCTAAGGAGGAAGGGGGAGAAGGGGGGAGATGTGGGAGAGAGTGATAGAGACTATGAGAGGGAGAGATGGGTAGAGAAGTGGAGAGAGAGATAGGGAGAGAAATAGAAAGACGGGGTAGGGGAAGAGGGAAGTATCAACAAAGGGAGAGGAAAAGAGAGTTTCGAGAAAGAGAGGGTTATTTGGTGGAAGATAGAGAGAGAGAGAGAGAGAGAGAGAGAGAGAGAGAGGGATAATTAGGGGGTATCAAGAAAGGGGAGAGGGGAAAGTATCAACAAAAGGATGGGCAAAGAGAGGTTAGAGAAAGAGAGGGTTATTGGGTGGGAGAGACAATGTGTGTGTGAGAGAGAGAGAGAGAGTTGGGGATGATTAGGTAGTAGTAGGAGAGGGGAAAAGGGAAAGTATCAACAAAGGGAGAGCAAAAGAGAGGGTTATTGGGTGGAAGAGAATGTTGACAACAATAACGAAGAAAATTGAGAGGGGGGTGAATCAGTTTTAATCAGATTAAATAATTTTAAGCACAACTTCAAATCTAATCAAATGCAATAAGAATAAAGATAAACACAATAACAACAACACACATAACACCACAAATTTTGGTGTGGAAAACCTAAATAAGGGAAAAACCACGGTGGGAACCTACCCACAATAAGATGATATTTTGTAGTAGTATGTGAAAATATTACAATGGGGAATGCACATGCATTCAGGTTCACTTCTCAAAAACAACAAGGGCTAAAACCCTAAGGAAGACTCATTGACTTACAAAGATTAGACAATAATACAGATAACATGAACTACAAAGATAGCATCTACAAATGTCTAATGATAGTTCCAGTCAAGCACAATTGTCTGCTCTACAACACACTCTTCTCTACACTCCTTACCAAAAGATAAATTCACTTGTTCGCACATACACAACTCTATAATAATGCAAACACGCCACTGACACTCAAATAACATAAATATTACACCCATTTATACAAGTCAATAACCTTGACTACAAGGTCAGCTAAACCCTCAAAACCCAATTACAAATTTACATCCCACAATACATAAATCAACCACCAAACCAATACAATGTCATAACAACATAATGTGGACCCACATCAAATCCTCAAACACACCGCACCACCAGAAACCTTGCCAAGATAATCCACAACATGCTACACCACCAAAAATATCGCATACCACAAAATACATCACCAAACCCATAAGATCTTCAATAACGAACACAATGATCAATGCAGATCAGCAAAACAAATAGGACACAATTAGTAAACACCAACAAGAACATTACAACCATCCGCAATAGATGCACCAACACCACTTAATCAAATCTTCTTCGATCAACACATTAATACTCAAGAACACTTCAACAGTGGCAACTGGGACTAGAAAGATAACTTGCGGAGCACCAAATCATGAACCATTTAAATTGAAGATACACATGAACATCTCAAACACTCTCCTAGATCTACAACTAAAGATATAATCATTATGAAGCACAATGGATCAAATCCTAGAACACTGAAAAACCAATCCTCATACAAGAATCCAAAACCTGATCAAATCACCACATATAATCATGAAATAAACACTAAATCAACTAGAGATACTTCATTACTAAAATAAAAATCTGCACGAGCACATCTGCAACATGCCAACTAAAACAACCAAACTAACTCTCTGCAACACCAAAACATAGGAATATGTTGACATCAATGGCAACAACATATCCTAGCAGCAACAATATCCAACAGAGAATGTGTGTGTGTGTGAGAGAGAGAGAGAGAGTTTGGGATAGAGGGATAGGGAAGGAGAGAGAGAGGGGGGGGGGGAGAGATAGAGAAAGAGGGAAACAAAGACAAAGACAAACAAAGACATTTATATATGTATATATATACATGGTGTCCTAAGGGGTCATATGATTTTCTAACATGTGTGGCCCCTTAGGACCCCATATGACCCCTGACAATGCCATATGACCCCTTTTAATATCTTAGTACATGACATGACTCCTTATGACACCATATGATGTCCTAAGGTTCATATGGTCTTCTAACACCTGTGTGGCCCCTTAGGACACCATATGACCCATTAGGACTCCATATGACCCCTCAGGACACCATATGACCCCTTAGGATACCATGATGTCCATATGGTGTCGAAAGGGGTCATACATGGTTTTCTAACACATGTGTGGCCCCTTAGGACACCATATGACCCCTTAGGACACCACAAGACCCCTTAGGACACCATATGACCCCTTAGGACAATATTAGTTCCTAATGGGTCAAATGGTGTCCTAAGGGGTCATATGGTGGAAGAGAGGTTATAGAAATAGAGGTTTATTAGGTGGAAGAGAGAATGAGAGAGAGGGAGAGGGAGAGTTGGGGATAATTAGGAGGTACGAGAGGGGTGAGGGGAAAGTATCAACAAAGAGAGCGAAGGAGAGATGGGGAGAGAGGTCAAGAGAGAGAGACAAAGGGTAATTAGGGAGAGGAGGAGGGGGGAAAGAGGTGTAAGAGAGAGAGAGAGTAATTATGGGGAAAGAGAATGCGAGAGAGAGAGAGAGGGAGGTAGAGAGATCAATTAGGGGGAGGGGTACAAAGGGGTGAGGAAAGTATCAATAAAGGGAGAGGAGGAGAGATTTTAAAGAGAGAAAGGGTAATTGGGGGAAATATAGAATGAGAGAGAGTTGGGAAAATAAGGGGGTAGGAGGAGAGGGGAAAGTATCAAAAGAGGGAGAGAAGGAGAGATGGGGAGAGAAGTGAAGAAAGAGATATAGAGAGGGTAATTATGGGGAGGTAGAGAGGGGGGAAAGGGGGAGAGGGAAGTATCAAGAGAGAGAGGGGGGGGATAATTAAGGGAGAGGGAAGTATCAACAATGGGCTCGAGGGGGAGAGAGTTGTAAAAGAAAGGGTAATTGGGGGGAAGAGAGAATGAGAGAGATTTGGAATAAAGTTAGAGGGGGAGATAGGTGTGAGAGAGAGATAGTAATTGGGTAAGAGATATTTGGGAGTAATTAGGGGTTAGGAGGAGAGGAGAGATGGGAAAGTATCAACAAAGGGAGAGAAGGAGAGATGGGGAGAGCGGTTCAAAGAGAGAGGTCTAGAGAGAAGGTAATTAGGGGGAGGGGAGAGGGGGGAAAAATTAGTATCAACAAAGGGGGAGAGAGAGTGGGGGGAAGTATCAACAAAGGAAGAGGGGGGGAGATGGGGAGAGAGCCCCCTAGTTACCCTCTTTCTTTATCTCTTTGCTAATACTTCCCTCTCCCCCCTCCCCCTCCCCCTAATTATCATCTCTCCATCACTCTCTTCACCTCTCTCCACATCCGTCCCTCTCTCCTTTTGTTGATACTTACCCCTCTCCCTCTCTTCTTATCCACTAATTACACCCAACTCTCTCTCTCTCTCTCTCTCTCTCTCTCTCTCTCTCTCTCTCTCTCTCTCTCTCTCACACACACACACACACACACACACATTATTTATGCCCCTCAATTACCCTCTATCTCTCACCTCTCTCCTCCTATGCCTTTATAGATACTTCCCTCTCCCCTCTCCCTAGCCCCTAATTACTCTCTCTATCTCTCTCTTTACCTCTCTCCCCATATCTCTTCTCTATTTGTTGATACTTTACCCTCTCCCCCTCTCCTCCTACCCCCTAATAATCCCAAAGTCTCCCTCTCATTCTCTCTTCACCCTAATCACCCTCCCCTCTCTCTCTCTCTTATCCTCCCACCTAATTGCCTCTAGCTCTTTATTTCTCTTGCACACACACTCTCTTTTCCCCCCAATTATACTGTCCTTCTCACCTCTCTCCCCCTCTCTTTTTATTTATACTTCTCTCTACGCCTTTCCTCATCCCCTCTAAATTTTGTTACTAGAGATGGGAAGGAAATGGAAAGAGGCTAGTCTAGATCTTAGGGAAGAGAGAGTGAGATAGAGGAGGAAGTGATGAAGAGGTAGAAATATAGGTGTAGAGCTTCAGAAAGGGAATGAGGGATTCAATGAGAGTTAGAGAGATAGGTCTAGAGAGAGATATATAAATACGGACAAAAGAGTGGGAGGAAGAAACAAACAGGTGGAGTGATAGGTTTACATACTAGGAGAGAGAGGTAGAGAAAGGACACGGGGGATTCACTTAATGAATGGGTTATATCACGTGTGTTCATGGCATATTAAAGAATCCTCCTATTTTCAAAAAATATTGCCCCAAATTTCTTTTTTGTAACTCTCTCCCAATACACAACCTGAATTAAAAGACCCCCCTCTTTTCACCAAATACTATATTTTCTCATAAGTCGAATTAAAAACCTCCCTATTTTCACCGATAAGCAATATATTGTGCCCTTATTTTTGGGATATTAAACCCGCCAATATGAATGCACATGATATAATATTGCCTAGCCAATGAAGCCTCCATGAGAAAGGAACAAAGAGAGATAACATCATTTACCAAAATTTCTTAAACTCAGTAAAATTCCTAAATTTTCTTTTATTAATTATTTATTTAGTGTTTCAAGTATTTTGAGATGATTGTTACAAAAAAATCATGAAAGAGGGAATTCATATGAAAAAGTTGTGAGATTTTTATGTTTTAAAAATGAAGGATGAATTTAAATTAATTATAATTATTATTTTTTAAAAAAATATAGAAACATTACCTATTCCATATCATAGAGATCTCAATTACCTTTCTAACGCCTATAAAAAAACAAATTTTTGATATGAAATGCAAAAGTTATGCCCATTTTACTAAAATGTGATTTTTTAATTTTTTTCATGACGAGTATTCCATTTAAACGAATATCCAATCTAAACAGATATCCAATTTGAAAAATACATAATCTTTTCCCTCCCATTTTCACTTGAGATTGCTTTGGGATTTGGGTAGGACATTCCAAGCCTAGAAAGTCAACACAAAAAACATAAATTTGAGTTTTCCTTCTTTTTCCAGACTTTGCGCTAGTGGCTGATGAGTTTTTTTAGCAGAATTTGTTAAAATGAAAAAGGATTTTTTTAAGGGCATTCTCAGCTTTCCAACTGTAGCGTCATAAAATTGTGACCTTGCAATTTTCAACCACATTTTGGTCTTCACATTGGCAAAATGAATCCCTAAGCCTGATTGGAGACCCAGGACATGCTCACACTGCTTGAAGCTTGCATATGCTCAGACCCCGCACTCTCCTTTGCTACTTCCTATCCTGAATTAGGTCAAGATAGGGGCGTAACACCCTTATCCTCCTAAGACAAGGGTGTGGCGCCCCTGCACTTGCCCTATTTTGGGCCCCCTCTACATTTATCCTTCATTGGGATTTGCATTTGGAAAGAGATAAAATTTTCCCTATGTCGGTGTATGACGAAAAATCAATCAATTAACCCTAATTGGTAAGTATATAAGACACATTTTCCCTTCCTATTTTCATAAGAGAAATTAAGGTGAACAAGCATTATCATCATTCAAGCATTCAAGCATTGAGCATTCTCAAGTCTCCTTTCAAGGCTAGGTATTATGTTCAAGTCAAGGGTTCAACAACTGAAGAGGAGATCTCTTGTGACATGAAATTCTACATATCCTTTCAAACAACTCTTTCAACATTTCAATTGCATGCTCTCTTGAGGTGAATTCCATTTCAGTCATTTACTTTCATTACTTGCAAGTACTTTTCATCATTTGGTTAATTCCAAAACTGGGGTTTGACTTGAAGGCAAGCCCCCAATCCCAACAACATTTTATCTCTTTTCTGTGTGTAGGTTGTAGGTTGCAACTATATTTACAGATTCAGACTCCATTCTTAGAGGTGGAAAAACCCTTTTCGACGTGCAGATTCTTCTCAGGACCATGTGCACTTTCAACACGATCCCAACAAATTTGGCCCAAATTTGCAAGGGAGCTTTGTCTCAACTTGTTACTACTAATTCTAGGTGCACAACATCATCCCTCACTTCTATCTCAACTTATAATAATTTATTTGTTGCTTTTACACTTAGTCTTAAATCGCATAATTCAAACTATTGCATTGTAAAAGAGGGGTTACTTTCACTTTCAAAATTCATTGTCAATTCACTTAGCATTCAATCTCTTGAGATTCTATCTAGTGAATTCTCCCCCCTCTTTTAAATGTAATATGTGTGTGTGAGGTTGAAGAGAATCTTTTGTGAAATTTTCACTCCTTTCCTTGAGGAGAGAAAAGATTTCCTCTTGACTTCTCCATCACACTTTTTCACCACATTACATTTTGGTGAACCCGACATCTTACATGCTTGACATTTCAAATTGTTGGCATTTTGAGTTTGTTGGTATTTTGCATAAAGATTGCATTAATGATATGTTGTCATTGATGTCAATTAAACTGGTAATGGTATTCATGTTATTGCTGATATTTTTGTTTTTGATATTGGCTAGTAACTAGTAAGAAGAGCTTTGTGGAAGATGTTGTAAACTGGTATGTAAAGTTTGTGAGTTGAGCTGGTGAGCCGGTGTAAAGGGTTAAACCTTTCTATGTAATGTAACCAGTAAACCCTATCAGCTATTAAACCCTAACTGATCAAGTTTGATGGTTTATTATCTGATAAGCGGTAATGATGGAGACACGTGTGATCATTGAATAAGGATATGTTCAAATTGTTTTGGTGCATTTGTTTTTCGTCTAGGGAAGGAGAAAAGTGGATTGCATCTAATGCACAGTGTGTGATGAGTTACAAAGTCTGATGAAGTGGTGATCATGGATTGGTTGGAATTTTCTTGAAGAATGTGAAGAGATTGTCATGATTTCTAACGGTCAAGATTGTACCGACTTGTTTTTAATCTTGATGATGAGAATTAGGTTTTTGCTATGTTACCGACCTAATTGATTTCTATTTAAGGTCGATGAAGTTGTTTGTAAAGTTTGTTGGCAAGATTGATGAAAACCTGTTGAGTGTGTAGTTGCCTAACTAGTGAATGGATCTGCACTTTGATTGAAGGCAGATTGAAGCTTAGAAGGATCTGATCAAGAAAATGTAGTGCTACTCAGACAGATCAAGAAAACCTATTGTTTTCTACCAATTACAATACAAGTGAAATCCCTTAAAAAGGTAAGCTCTAACAAACTTGGTTACTCAGTAAATCCTCTAACAAGGTGGTCCATTAGCTTGGATTCTTAAATCCTCCAGTGAGGTTACTCCTAACAGGGTATTGTGCTTTTCATCAAGGCATATTTGTAAATCCCTTAAATGGGTGATTCCTAACCGGAATTAGTTCTTTAGAGTTTTAAAAGACTTGGCTCCTAACAGGGTGAACTTTAGAAGAGTTCAAATAGCTATCCTTGTGAGTCTCATCTCACTATGGCTTTTACCTATTTGGGTTTTCCACATATAAACATTTGTGTCAAGTGGTGAATGCTTTTGTGGTTGAGATCTTATTTGTTGATGCGGTTAATTTTTTATAAGGCATGTTATGTAGAAGCATTCAGAGATAAATATGTTGAAGTTATGATTAAGCATTGTTGATGTTTACAAGATTGAAGTTGTTTACTATTAAAGTTGTCATAACAGTTAAACTGGTTAATGTCAAGTATTCTTATGAATATTGATCTTGACTGAGATATGTTTACTTTGTTTCACTGAGTTTGAGTTTGGGAACTTTGTATCAGTTTTTCAATATACTTATTCACCCTCCCCCCCTCTCATCATACCATCACAAATCATTGCATATTTTTCATATACATGTTTAATTTTATTACAAATTTACAAAATTTAGCCGTTAATTCAATCAAAACCCTAGTTTTCAAAAAATTGGAATTGAACTTGTGTCTTGTAAAAATTGCTATCTATTGTTTTAGATCTGAAAATTTCTTTTCTTGTAAAATTCAATTTCATCATTGTCTTATTCAAATTGCAAGTCAAATTCACAAAATTAAGAGGTCAATATTGAAACCCTAATTTTTAAAAATCAATTTGCTTGTGCAAAACTTGAATTTACATTAAATTTTCAAATTTAGGAATATTTTTAGATCTGTCTTCTTTCCTAAAATTCAAATTTTCAATTTCCCTCCCTTTTTCAAAATTCAAAATTTTAAAATTCAATGGTTAGGTCCTAAAACCCTAATTTTCAAAATTAACTGGATTTTGTGCAAATTTCAATCAATTTCAGTTCTAAACATTCTTCAAGGTAGCCCTATCCATTAGGTTTGACCTTTTTCAAATTTGCAATTCAACTTCTTGTCTTTTTCAAAACCCTATTAGGGTCCTATTTTCACATTTAAACCTCAATTTCAAACCTCAATTTCGCCTATCTAAATTTCATAAAATCAGCCAATTTTTTGGGGTTAGCTTTAAAATCATCGTAACTTTCATCCTTGAAAATTTCTGAAAAAGTTGGGAGGACCGTGTGCACTTTCAACACAGTCCCTGGCTTTTTTCCCAAAATTTTAGGAGACTGTTATGACTATATTTAATTGCTTAAATCCAGAAAATTAGCTGATTTTCTCAAATTTTGCTCTCTCAAAAATTAAAAATACTTCCCAATTTGAATATCACAATTTTCAAGGAAAATTTTGAAATTAAGTGGTTAATTCTAATTTGCCCTAAGTTAAAAATTTAAATTTTAATAAATTTAATTTCAAAATTAAGTGGTATTCAGTTGGCCCTAATTTTAAAACTCAATTTCTTATTTTCTTTTGGAAATTGTGTCATTTCTCCTTTCAACAAAGTTCAAATTGTGTAATCATAAATTCCTTGAATTTTGCATTATTCAGTTTTGCAAACTTTGTTCCCAAATTCAAAATTCACATTTTCCCTCTAATGCATGAGTTTTAACACTATTAGTCCTACCTACACTATCTCCATTAGATGAAGCATTAGAATTAAGGCTTCCTAAGGTTTATTTACCAAGGAGATGGAGCCTGATTTGGGTGACTTTTTCAATGAGGATAATGCTAATTCTTCCCATCCTAATAACATTCCTATTTACACAAGTGATGATTCCAATGATGAAGAAGAAGCTTTGACTAGAGTTTCCATAGATCAACTTTCAAAATTTGATAATCAATTTGACAACTTTCAACAATGGATGTCCCAAGAATACCTTAATAGTGAAGCTCTTCCATTAATTTAAGGCCTAAAGCGCATGATTCAAAGTGATAAGAATGGATTTGATATATTGTGTGGCATTGCTCATACTATTGATTCTAATGTCATACCTATAAAGAGTTGTGCTGAGAACTTAGGTTATTCACAACCTTCTACACAAATTAATCATTCTATTCATTTGACCACTCTGATGGATAGTATTCCTTCTTTTACTTCAAACATCATGGTTACATCCACTCAACATGTAATACCTACAACCATTAGTCATGGGGGTAATCCCTCTTCAATAAGCCCTTCATCCTTACCCATGCCTTCAATAAGTATTCTCCTTGTCTCTCACCCAATTCATGTGACGCATGGGGGAAATTCATCCATCCATTGTATTCCTCCTTTTAGTGTCCAATTTCCTACTCAATCATCTCCTATGCCTACTTACCATAGTGTTCCTCCACCTTATTCTCAATCAATGCCATCTTTAAACAACATCACATCACCTTCTTAATCAAACATGTCTAACATGAATTCTTCAACTGAAGCAACCATTAATAATCTTGCTCAAACTGTGTCATCATTGCAACAACAAATCGCTTTTATGAGTCAATCCAAGTTTAGTGTGCCCATGTTAGATGTTGCGAGCCCACTTTTTCTTGATATTGTTAGAGTCATCCCTCCTAAACATGTTAAAGTCCCTCAATTGTAACTCTATAATGGAAAAGGTGATCCTTTAACACATGTCAAGATATTCCAAACTTTATGTACCGACTTTACTTATGATCAAAGATTGCTTGCAAAATTGTTTCCTAGAACATTGAGAGATAAGGCTTTACAATGGTATTTCTCTTTGCCTTCCTATTCTATTACTTATTTTCAACAATTAGCAAATTATTTTTTTCAATAATTTCAAAACAACATAGGTCCTAAGATCACTTTGACTAATTTAATGCATTGTAAACAAGGTGTTAAAGAAAAAGTGACTGATTTCATTGGTAGATACAAGCATTTGTGTTCTCAAATTTATTTTCAAGTGCCTGATAATGATATTCAAATAATTTCATTTCTAATTTATAAAAAGATATTAGATAAAAACTTCTCCTTTCTGAGTTTACTTCATTTCCACAATTGTGTGCAACACTTCACAATTATCAACTGACTGTGAGTCAACTGGAGAAATCCACTCCTATGGCTCCGAGTGATAAGGGTGATAGTGGTCAACAACCATTTGTGAAGTTCAAACCAAGCAAAGGATTCATCAAATTCAATGACAACATCATCAACAACAATGTGAATGCTACAACAAGTGTGCCTCCTATTTCTAATTTTTTTTAAAAGAGAAACACAATTTGCTTCTTTGAATGAATCTTTAAATAGGATTATGTCTCAATCGTTACAAAGAAATGTTATCAAACTTCCTCCAATAAAACCAGTTGACCCTTCTAAGGTAGCCTCACCTTACTTTGATAATAATTCATTTTGTCAATTTCATCATCAACCTGGCCATTACACTGAGAAGTAGTTTGCATTAAAAAGTAAGATTTTGTTGGTATTTTGGTATGGTTTTGTCATTGATGTCAACACCTACTAAAACTCTAGCACTTTGGAGATCCAGCAACATTCACCGACAGCAAGTGACTTTTGTGCAGTCACCAGTATATGGTACACCGGCAAGATATAATGATCACCGACACTTGGAATGGCATGGAAAACACTTGGTAATGTTGAAGACATTGGTTGACATCTTATCTTGGAGAATTGTTTATTAGCATATTCATATTTGCATATTTGTTGTTACCGGCAAATAGGTCCAAGTTATGCACCGATAGGCTTATCTTTTCCAGATCAGCATGGCACGCTATGGAGATGATTAATTGTTGTTGTAAATGCATTGAGCCAACATGTTCAATCAGTTACTGCATCAGATATTGTATTATTTGTAAAATGATTTTATTGTAATATCTTGAAAAGCCGACCTACTAAAATTGGTCTTAGGTTATGGTATAAATGTAAGATCTTAATTGTAAGATTGTGTGTGGAATGCGAAAAAAGGAATTGTGTGAAGGTATATGCGAGATTAAGCAGAGCTATACATGTAGACATCATTTGAAGGTGAAGCTAGGTTTTTGTGAAAGCATTTAAAAACTACACCGGTACTAAATCCAGCATATGAAGATGCTACTTTGAGAAGTACATTCTTATTGGATTTAACCATCCAATTGTAGTCAGTGTGACTCCCATTTGTGTTTGAGTAGTGAGCTCTAGGCGCTTGGCCTTTCTGCATGTGCAGACCCCATTTATGTACACTTACTATCTACAGTAGTATCATCTGATTGTGGGTAAGGTTTCCCACTGTTGTTTTTCCCCTTACAAGGTTTCCACATACAAATATTGGTGTTATGTGTTGTGGATGACTTTGTCTTTTTGTTTCATGCATTATTCTTTGCCGGTATTATATTTATCTGTTAAAACTGTCCATCGGTATAACAGACTGGTTCACCGGTATTAAGTAATAATTTGGTTAAGTTGTTTTGGTTTAAATTTATATTATGCAACTGATTCACACCCCCCCCCCTCTCAGTTGCCTCCAGGACCTAACAATTGGTATCAGAGCCTAGTCCTCTTTTGTAGAAGTTTAACAACTTGAGGAGATCCAATGTCTACTAACTATTTCAGGAAGGATAGTCCTAAACGTTATGGAACCAACTATGGCATATGGAAAATCAGAATGGAAACACATCTGAATTGCATTGGAAAGGACATCTAGGATGTTACAAAGAATGGCTATACTGCTCCCACTTCCAGTCAGCCTAATCCACCTAACTTGGCTAAAGATGAGTAAAATGACTGCAAAGCAAGAGAAGCACTTTTGAGCACATTAACAGATCAACAAATTATGGGATTATCAGATAGATCAACTCCTAAAGCTATTTAGGATCATTTGGAAACACTGAATGAAGGAGATTCCACAATCAAAATTGCAAAACTTGAAAGCTTCCAGGTCAAGTATGAAAATCTAAAAATGGAAGAAGATGAAAGGATTTCTGCTTTTATGGAAAGAGTAAATGAAATTGTTTTGGGTATCAAATGTTGTGGAGGAACCTTAAGTGAAGATGAAATTGTTTCAAAAGTTTTAAGAGGATTGCCACCGGCACATAAAATGAAGGTTACTACTATAAATGAGTTAAGAACAATGCCTAATACATCAGTAACTAGGGATACATTGATTGGAAAACTTTCAGCCTTTGAAATTGAGGAATTTGGTCTTGTTGCTACTATAAAGATAGATTTAGCCTTCAAAGCATCAACATCATTTGCATCATCATTTGACAAATCTGATTGGAAAGCCTTTTATGCAAGAGAACTTGAGGAAAGCAGGAAAGAAAATGAAGAACTTGAAGAGCTTGAAGCACTATTTGCAAGAAAAATGCCTAAAGGTCCAGTTGGAAGTAAGTATGAAGATTAAGCACCCTTTAAATGTTTTAACTGCAATAAGATTGGTCATATGGCTTCAAGATGCCTTGATAGACATGCTAGACTAAGAGAAGAAGATAGAAGAACATGCAAGCCTAATCCTGAATATCAGAGATATAGATTTAAGAAGAATAAAGACAAATCTTGTTATGTTGTTGATGAAGGAATGACTGACGATTCTGATGAAGATCTGGCATACAATGGATGGGTTTTTGTTGCTATAATAGAAGATCAACTAGCACCTACAGTCCAATCGGTAGAGTAGGCCTTGGCAGCTAAAATTGAAGTAAAGGATGAATGGATCATTGATTCTCGATGCTCACATCATATGATAGGAGATAAACGTAAATTCTTGAACTTTCAAGAATATAATGGCAGCTTAGTTAGATTTGGAAATGACAAAGCTTGTCAAATCAAAGGTAAGGGTTTAATATCTCTTGATGGTAAGAATAACACTAACAATGTTTACTATGTTGAAGGTTTAAAACATAATCTTTTGAGTGTTGGTCAATTAGTTGAGAAAGGATTTTAGTTACAATTCAAAAATGGAAAATGCAAAAGCATGAACAGAAGTGATTAGAAATTGCAACCGGCAATCAGACTTGAGGTAATATCTTTCATTTGAATAACAGTGAAAAGACATGCTTGATTGCACACATTGATGAAAGTTGGTTATGGCATAAGAGACTCTGTCATGTAAACTTTGATTGCATGGTAAAAATCAATACTACTAAGGTAGTTAGAGATTTACCTAAAATTGTCAAACCTCACAATACAGTATGTAAGGAATGTCAATTTGGAAAACAAGTTAGAGCTAGTTTCAAAAGTATTCTAGAAAAATCCAATAATGCTCTTGATTTAATTTATACTGATTTATGTGGTCCAACTAGAACTAAAAGCTTACAAGGTGATAGATATTTCATGCTAATCATTTATGACTATTCTAGAATGTGTTGGGTTACTTTTCTCAGAGAAAAATTAGAAGCACTTGGAAAGTTTAAATTGTTCAAAGCAATGGTTGAAAATGAAACCAGTAAGAAAATCAAATGTTTAAGATCAGATCAAGGAGGTGAATTTACATCTAAGGAATTTAATACATTCTGTGAAGTCAATGGAATCAGAAGACAACTATCAGCACCTCGGACACCTCAGCAGAATGGAGTTGTTGAAAGGAAAAACAAAACTATCTTGGATGCAGCTAGAAGTATGTTATCAGAAGCAAATCTTCCACATGTATATTGGAGAGAGGTAGTAAGTATAGCGGTCTATACATTCAACAAAGTTCACATCAAAGGTGAAACCGGTAAGACCCCTCATGAAACATGGTTTTGTATTACTCCTACTCTTAAATATTTCAGAATATTTGGAAGTAAATGTTACATTAGAAGAGATGAGTACATTGGGAAATTTGATCCTAGAAGTGATGAAGGAATATTTCTTGGTTATTCATATAAAAGTAAAGCATGTAGATGTTTTAACAAGAGATTGCAAAAAATTGTTGAAAGTACAAATGTAAAGATTAATGAACAATTCAGAGGAACTTCAAGGTATATAGATTCTGAACTGGCAACATAAATTCTAACAAATGAACCTACATCAAATCCAATGGTACAGAGTGAAGATCCAGCTACACCAGTATCATCTAAAAATTCCACTGTGACTAAGGAACAACAACAAACAAAGACACCTCGGTATGTAAGACTAAATCATTCTGAAGATCAGATAATTGGAAACAAATACAAAGGAGTTATGACAAGAGGAAGATTGGCAAATGAAGAGGTATGTCTTATTTCTCAAATTGAACCATCATCAGTTAATGAGGCATGTGAAGATAAATATGGACTAAAGCTATGGAAGAAGAATTAGAACAAATTGAGAAAAATAACACTTGGACATTAGTTCCACGACCTAAAGATAAAAATGTAATTGGAACAAAATGGGTATTCAGAAAAAAACTTAATGAAGATGGTAAGGTTATCAGGAATAAAGCAAGACTAGTGTGTAAGGGATATTCTTAGAAAGAAGGAGTTGACTATAATGAAACCTTTGCACTGGTAGCTAGAATTGAGGCAGTTAGATTATTTTTGGCCTTTATAGCACACAAGAACTACAAAGTATACCAAATGGATATTAAATGTGCATTTCTAAATGGAGATCTTGAGGAGGAAGTTTACATTGAACAATCTGATGGATTTTCTTTGACAAATGACAAAGATATGGTTTGCAGGTTAAGGAAAGCTTTGTATGGATTGAAGCAAGCTTCAAGAGCTTGGTATGCCAGATTGGATAAGTATCTTTTGAAGATTGGTTTTTTCTAAAGGTAATGCTAATAGTAACTTATACTATAAAGTGACTAATAATGACATCTTGGCTATAGAAGTTTTTGTTGATGATATAATCTTTGGAGGAGAAGATGGATTGTGTAAAGCCTTTTCTATTAAAATGTAGCAAGAATTTGAAATGTCTATGATTGGTGAAATAAAATTCTTTTTGGATTACAGATTTCACAAACTGACAAAGGTATAGTCTTGAGTCAATCTAAATACTTAAAAGAGTTACTTAAGAAATTTGGGATGGAGAACTCTAAACCAGTAAGCACACCTATGACTACAAATGACAAACTATCTTTAAGGGATGAATCTACACCTATTAATCCAACAAGGTACAAATCTATCATAGGAGGTTTACTATATTTGACACAAACAAGACCTGATATTATGAATGCAGTATGTATTGTTTCAAGATTTCAGAGTAATCCTAGAGAAAATCATGAATCAGTAGTAAAACAGATTTTCTGGTACTTACAAGGCACTACAAATCTTGGATTATGGTATCCTAGAGATGAAAACTTTGATCTATGTGCATACACAGATGCAAATTGGGTAGGAGATATTGATGATAGAAAAAGCACCACTGGCAGAGAATTTTTTCTTGGAAGTAGATTAGTTTCTTGGTTGAGTAAGAAACAGAGTTGCACATCTTTATCAACAACAGAATCAGAATATGTTGCAGCAGCAACTAACTGCACATAGGTACTATGGCTTAAACAAATGTTGAAAGATTTAAAGGTAAAATGCAAGGAACCTATAACTATCTATTGTGACAACACAGTAGAAATTGATATATCTAAGCATCTGGTATTACATTCTAAAACAAAACATGTTTCAATCAAATTGAATTTTCTAAGGGAGAATGTTGAAGCAAAAGAAATAAAACTAGTTTATGTGAATACTAAAGAACAACTTGTAGATATTTTCACTAAACCTTTTCCTAAGGAGACTTTTGAATATCTTAGAGAACAACTTGGGGTCATACCCCCAATGGTAGATACTTAGAAAGTTGATGTCTATCATCAACCGACAGAATTAACAGAGAAATATTCTTACTCTGGCTTTGATGAGGAAGCTACTTCACAGGGGGAGTAGTTGGTATATTTGTATTAATTGGTATTTTGTATATGAACTTGGTTTTGTTGCAACTTTGGCATTTGATGTCAAAAGGGGAGTGATATCTATGGAAAAACACATTATCTTTTAGGGAGAGATTGGTATAGAAAAACATAAGGAAACTCTTGTTACTTTAGGGAGATTGTTGGTTTTTGTATTTGGCATTTTTGTTTTGGCACTTTTGATGGTTTTTTCCATCTTGTGTTGACATCCATGCCAAAGGGGGAGATTTTTGGTATTTTGGTATGGTTTTGTCATTGATGTCAACACCTACTAAAACTCTAGCACTTTGGAGATCCAACAACATTCACCGGCAGCAAGTGACTTTTGCGTAGTCGTCAGTATATGGTACACCGACAAGATATAATGATCACCGACACTTGGAATGGCATGGAAAACACTTGGTAATGTTGAAGACATTGTTTGACATCTTATCTTGGAGAAATGTTTATTAGCATATTCATATTTGCATATTTGTTGTTACCGGCAAATAGGTCCAAGTTATGCACCGGCAGGCTTATCTTTTCTAGATCAGCACGACACGCTATGGAGAAGATTGATTATTGTTGTAAATGAATCGACCCGACATGTTCAATCGGTTATTGCATCGGATATTGTATTATTTGTAAAATGATTTTATTGTAATACCTTGAAAAGACGACCTACTTAAATCGGTCTTAGGTTATGGTATAAATGTAAGATCTTAATTGTAAGATCGTGTGTGGAATGCAAAAAAGGAATTGTGTGAAGGTATATGTGATATTAAGAAGAGCTATACACATAGACATCATTTTAAGGTGAAGCTAGGTTTTTGTGAAAGCATATCAAAACTACACCGGTAGTGAATCCAGCATATGAAGATGCTACTTTGAGAAGTACATTCTTATTGGATTTAACCATCCAATTGTAGTCAGCGTGACTCCCATTTGTGTTTGAGTAGTGAGCTCTAGGCACTTAGCCTTTCTACATGTGCAGACCCCATTTATGTACACTTACTATCTGCAGTAGTATCATCTGATTGTGGGTAAGGTTTTCCACCATGGTTTTTCCCCTTACAGGGTTTCCATGTACAAAAATTGGTGTTATGTGTTGTGGATGACTTTTTCTTTTTGTTTCATGCATTATTCTTTGCTAGTATTACATTTATCTGTTAAAACTGTCCACCGGTATAATAGACTGGTTCACTAGTATTAAGTAATAATTTGGTTAAGTTGTTTTTGTTTAAATTTATATTGTGCAACTTATTCACCCCCCCCCCCTCTCAGTTGCCTCCTGGACCTAACAGATTCAAGATTTGATTGATAATAATACTATATCTGTGATAGGTGTGAATGATAAGGGAAACAAATTAGTAGTCCCTCCTAATCAAAATCTTAAGATTTTTACTGATCCTTTACCTTCTCATACCTCTAACGTGATTGAGAATGAACATACCTCTTTCTCTCCTTCTGATGTGACTACTATGATTCAAAATTTATGGTAGAGAAACAAAGAAAACCTAAGGATCTATGTATCACATTTGACCCTTGTGAGACCATTAGAGTACCTAATGGGCCTTTATACATAGTTACAAAGATTTAAGAAATGCCTTGTCGTGGTGTGCTTATCGATCCCTCTTGCATGGTTAATGTCATCACTGAGGAGTATCTTTTCACCTTTTTTTTTGGATAAACCAATCTATGATGACACTAATGTGGTCGTTAAGTTATTTGATGGATTCTCTTATCCTACCATTGGTTCTATCATACTTCCTATTCAGCTTCACACTAAATGTATGGATGTCAACTTTGTTATCATTCCTTTTTCTAGGCAAGTCTGTGTGAAGTTGGGCTATCATTGGCTATCTTCCATGAAGGCTATTGCTTCTCCAATCCATAAATGTTTGAAATTTCCCCACAATGGAGAAATCATAACTATTAACCATAGCTTATTTTGACTGGCTAAAAGAAGCCGAGGTGTTCCTATTGATTTCTTTTGGCCTAAACAATTTCAATATCTTCCACCGAGAAGCGATGCTTGTTGGCATTTTGAGTTTGTTTGGCATTTTGCATAGAGTGTATTAATGATATGTTGACATTGATGTCAATTCAACTAGTAAAAGGTATTCATGTTATTGTTGATATTGTTGTTTTTTATATTGGCTTGTAACTGGTAAGAAGAGAATTGTACAAGATGTTGTAACTGGTGTATGTAAAGTTTGTGAGTTGAACCGGTGAACCGGTGTGAAGGGTTAAACCTTTTTATGTAATGTAACCGGTAAACCCTATCAGCTATTAAACGCTAACCGGTCAAGTTTGTTGGTTTATTATCTGATGAGCAGTAATGATGGAGGCACGTGTGATCACTATATGAGGATAAATTAAAATTCATTTGTCATGTTTGCTTATTGTCTAGGGAAGGAGAAAAGTGGATTGCATTTAATGCACAACATGTGATGAGTTACAAAATCCAATGGAGTGGTGATCATGTAGTAGTTGGAATTGTCTTGAAGAATGTGAAGAGATTGTTATGATTTCTAACGGTCAAGATTGAACCGACTTGTTTGTAATCTCAATGATGAGAATTAGGTTTTTGTTGTGTTACCGACCTAATTGATTTGTATTTAAGGCTGATGAAGTTGTTTGTAAAGGTTGTTGGCAAGGTTGATAGAAAACCTGTTGAGTGTGTAGTTGCCCAACCAGTGAATGGATCTGCACTTTGAGTGAAGGCGGATTGAAGATTAGAAGGATGTGATCAAGAAAAGATAGTGCTACTCAGACAGATCAAGAAAACCTATTGTTTTCTAACAATTACAGTAGAAGTAAAATCCCTTAACCGAGTAACTCTAACAAGCTTAGTTACTCATTAAATCCTCTAACAAGGTGGTCCATTAGCTTGGATTCTTAAATCCTCTAGCGAGGTTACTCCTAATAGGGTATTGTGCTTCTAACAAGGTATATTTATAAATCCTTGAACCGGATGATTCCTAACTAGAATTAGTTCTTAATAGGACTTATTGCAAACCTCTAACAAGCTTTGGCTCCTAACAAGGTGAACTTTGAAAGAGTTCAAATAGCTATCCTTGTGAGTCCCATCTCATCGTGGTTTTTACCTATTTGGGTTTTCCACGTATAAACATTTGTGTCAAGTGGTGAATGCTTTTGTGGCTGTGATCTTATTTGTTGATTTGATTAACTTCTAATAAGACATGTTAATTATAAGCTTTGAGAGATGAATGTGTTGAGTTATGATTAAGTATTGTTGATGTTTACAAGATTGAAGGTGTTTACTATTTAAGTTGTCATAACATTTAAATCGGTTAATGTCAAGTATTCCTATGAATATTGATCTTGACTGAGATATGTTTACTTTGTTTGACTCAATTTGAGTTTGGGAACTTTGTATCAATTTTTTAATATACTGATTCACCCCCCCCCCCCCCTCTCTCAGTATTCTATCGGATACTTATTCTTTCATCATACCATCAATTGGTATCAAAGCTTTTTAGGTGCTCTTAATATAAAATCCTAACAACTTGAGGAAAAGATCTTGTAGATCATGATGAAGAAAGAAGGTCCGAAGTTTAACAAAGATAACTATAGAATATGGAGTGAAAGAATAAAGATTTACATTAAGATTCTTGGTAGTCAGTATTGGGATCATATAGAACATAAGTATACTACACCTACTAGACCCCTGACTGATGATCAGAAGAAAGAACAAGAAGAAAATCACCAGGCATTAGAAGCTATTATTAGTTCCCTATCTAATGTTGAATATGTAGATGTTCATGGTCTTGAAATTGCATATGAAGTATGGAAGAAACTTGAATATATATATATAGCAGTGATGAGCATATCAAGATTGCTAAAGAAGAGAGTTTAAGAGGCAAGTTTGACGACATGAGAATGTTTGAAGGTGAGAACATCTAGAAGTATGGTCAAAGGATCAAAGAGATAGTTGGAGAGATAAAGAGTGTAGGAGGGAAAGTGGAAGATGCCATAGTAATCAATAAGGTACTGAGAACCTTGCTATCGATCTATGCTATCTGAGTTGCAGCTATTCAAGAGCTGAAATCCATTGACAAGACAAAGGTAACTCTTGACTCTATTATTGGCAAACTTACTGCTTTTGAACTAAATGTCTATGATGGTAGTGTACAGAAATCAGAATCTACATTTAGAGCTTCTATCTCTAACTCATCTATGAGAAGAAGTAGAGATACTGGCCATAGTTATGAATCTAGATCCAGCAGAGATGCTGATGATGAAGACAACTTAGTGGGACTTGAAGCATTGTTGGCAAAACATCTATCTAGAGGCACTGGTAAATATAGAGGTAAGCTACCTTTAAAAAATTTTGAATGCAACAAGATTGGTCATATAGCAGCAAATTGCCCTAATGATGAAAATGATTACAAGAGAGACAAATTTAAAAAGTACAAGGGTAAAGGCAAGAGGGATTGTCTTGTAGCTTTTGACAGTGGTATTACTGATGATGAATCTATTGATGATGCTAGTGAAGATATTGTGTTTGTAGAAATTAAGGAAGAAGTATCAGATCAGAAGGCTCTAGTATCTAGAATGGATAACTCTAATGATTGGATCATTAATAGTGGTTGTTCACATCACATGACCGGTGATTGGAGCAAATTTCTTTCCCTGAAGGAATTTGATGGCAGTGTTGTAAGATTTGGCAATGACTCACCTTGTATGGTAAAAGGTAAGGGAGTTATTTCTCTTAATGGGAAGAGCAATGTTGATGATGTATATTGGGTTAAAGGCCTAAAGCACAATTTGTTAAGTGTGGCACAACTTAATGATAGAGATTACCCATTGGAGTTTAGAAATGGTATATACAAAATATTTGACAACAAAGGTGAATTGATTACAATCAGCAAATAGACCAGAGGTAATCTATTTCATCTCAATCCTGAATCAAGCAACTATTTGATTGCAAAAATAGATGATAGTTGGCTTTGGCATAGGAGCTTTTGTCATATAAATTTTGAAAATATTATTAAAGTAAGAAAGTCTAAGACAATAAGAGGTTTGCCTCAGCTAGACAAACCGATTAATGCTCTTTGTAAAGAATGTCAACTAGGAAAGATGACTTCTTTAACTTTCAAGAGAAAGTCCTTCTCAGTAGAGAACTTGTTAGATTTGGTTCATACAGACCTATGTGGACCAATACAAACAAGAAGAATTCAAGCTGACAGATACTTCATGATCTTCACTGATGATTGTTCCAGGATGATGTGGGTCACATTCTTAAAGGATAAGAATGAATCTTTTGGCAAATTCAAGGCATTAAGAACCTTAGCTAAGAAAGAGAGTGGCAAAAAGATAAAATGTTTAAGAACAAATCAAGCCAGTGAATTCACTTTTGTAGAGTTCACTAAATATTGTGATGATAATGGTATCAAGCGATAGCTTTCCGCACTAAGAACACCATAGGAATGGTATAGCAAAGAGAAATAATCGATCAGTGGTTGAAGCTGCTAGAACTATGTTGATACAAGGAGGTGTATTAAAAACCTTCTGGAAAGAAGCTGTAAGTACAGTTGTCTACACAATGAACCGAGTTCTGGTAAAAAGAGGTAAGAACAAAACCCCATATGAGTACTGGTATGGGAGATCACCTGATGTTAGCTATTTTAAGATATTTGGTAACAAATGTTTTATTAAAAGAGGTGACTACATAAGCAAGTTTGAAGCTAAGAGTGATGAAGGCATATTTCTTGGCTATTCCACCAAGAGTAAGGCCTATAAATGCTTCAACAACTGGACACAAAAAATTGTTGAGAGTGTTGATGTTCATGTAGATGAATGTCCTAAAATATCAGAAGTAACCAGTTCTAAGAATAAGGATGAAGATCCTTGCATTTTGCTTTTAGAACCAGAAACTGTTAAATCAGAAACCGGTAAAGAAAATCTCGATGTACTTGTTGAATCGGAACAAATAAATTTAGATGAAGATGATAATGAAGAAGTTGAACCTAAAGAGAATGGTCATGTTATTCCTAGGTATGTGAGACTGAATCACAGTCCTGAATAGATAATTGGGGATAACGATGCTAGAGTACTAACTAGAAGGAGAATAAGAGAGAACTCTTGCATGATGTCCACCTTTGAACCCAGAAATGCTACAGAGGCATTTATTGATGATCATTGGGTGAAAGATATGGAGGAGTTGGAACAAATTGAGAAGAATAGCACTTGGACCCTGGTACCCCAACCAGTAAACAAGAATGTTATAGGTACTAAATGGGTATTCAGAAACAAGTTAAATGAAGATGGTGTTGTAGTTTGAAATAAGGCAAGATTAGTATGCAAAGGTTATGTGCAAGAAGAAGGAGAAGACTATGGAGAAACTTTTGCACTAGTAGCAAGATTGGAAGGTGTCAAAAGACTACTTGCATTTGTAGCTCATAAGAAGTTCAAAGTATACCAGATGGATGTCAAGTATGCATTCTTGAATTGGATACTGGGAGAAGAGGTTTATATAGAGCAGCCTGATGGTTATGCATTGACAGATAATGAAGACATGGTATGCAAACTACATAAAGCTTTGTATAGACTAAAGCAGGCACCCAGAGCATGGTATGAATGACTTCATACTCATTTGATGAAGATAGGCTTTTATAGAGCCATTTATGACAAGAACATTTATCTCAAGTCTAAAGGAGATGATATACTGGTCAGTGAAGTATTTACAGATGACATTACATTTGGAGGAAATGATGACATGAGTACTTGTTTTGTAGATAAAATGAAGATTGAATTTGAGATGTCATTAGTAGGGGAAATAAAAAAAATTCATAGGCTTATAGATACAGCAGCTGAAGAATGGTATTTTTATTACTCAATCCAAGTATGTGAAGGAGGTTTTGAGGACTTTCGGTATGAGTGACTGTAAACCAGTTGGAACTCCAATGGTTACATGTTGTAAATTGTCCAAGGAAGATGCATCTAAGTCTCTAGATGAAAAAAAATTCAGGTTAATGATTGACAAACTACACTATGTTGTTCACAGTGACCAGATAATGCCCATGCAATTGGTATTATGGCTAGATTTTAGAAGAATCCAAAGGAGGCACATCTGATGGCAACTAAGAGAATCTTTAGATATCTGAAAGGTACTGTTGATTATGGATTATGGTATCCATATGGTGGAGATTTTGACTTGGAGGCATACACAAATGTTGATTGGGCAGGAAATATTGATGACCAGAAGAGTACTACCGATGGAGCATTCTTACTAGGAGGAAGGCTAGTCTCATGGAGTAGTAAAAAGCATAGTTGCACTTCACAACCTAATGCTAAAGCTGAATATGTAGCAGCTTTATGAATTTTACACAAGCTATGTGGATGAGGCACATTTTGGAAGGTTTGAAGATGAAAATCTCAAAACCTATAAAGATGTTGTGTGATAATACAAGTGCAATAAACATTTCTAAAAATATTGTTTTGCACACAAGGACTAACCTCTACCTAAGACCACTTTTGAGTATCTTAGAAGCCAATTGAAGGTTGTACCTCTTCATGAAGTCAGTTGAACATGGTGTTGATTGCATCAGTCCCTGAATTACTTGTAGAATCTTATATGGATTGATGGAGTTGATGTATTCCACAGGGGGAGCATCAAGTTGTAGAATGATGTTGATACATAGTGAGAGCAGAATTACATGTTTTACTTTCACTTCGGCACCGCTATCAAAGGGGGAGAAGAATTATGTGATTGAGGAGAAGAATTACATGTCTAATAGGGTGAATACTTGGTAATGTACTCTAGGATTCCTATCCACTAGCAGCAAGCTGAAGACACACAGAGCAAGGTGAATACTTGGTAATGTAAACTAGGATTCCTATTCACCAATCTTAGTAGCAATTAGAGGCGTTGATATTTGTATTGCCATCAATACCAAAGGGGGAGATTGTTGGCATTTTGAGTTTGTTTGGAATTTTGCATAGAGATTGCATTAATGATATGTTGTCATTGATGTCAATTGAACCAGTAAAAGGTATTCATGTTATTGCTGATATTGTTGTTTTTTATATTGGCTTATAACCGGTAAGAAGAGAATTGTACAAGAAGTTGTAACCGGTGTATGTATGTTAGGATTCCCACAGATACTGAGAGGGGGGGTTGAATCAGTATCTAACCGATGATAAGACTTTCTTAAGTTAAAACATGCAGAACATAAAATAATAGTATACTGGTATGCAAGAATTAATGTAATAAACAGAATCAGAAACATCCACATGAAAAGAACACCATAACACAAGATGTTTAATGAGGAAACCCGGTGTGGGAAAAACCTCGGTGGGATTTGTGACCCACAATATTCACTCACTGGCCAATAAGAGAATATTACTTACAATAGGGGCCTACACATGCAGGAAGGCCAACTGCCTAGAGCTCACTGCTCAATGAGAAGTCACACTGACTTACAATAAGGATTATATTAATCCAATAACTTGTACTGCTTTACAATAGCATCTCCAATACCAAATTTGGTACTGGTTCTTGCTCTATTCTTTACATATACCCTTGACCTATAATTTGCACATTAGGTCTACCTAACAATTTTCTTTATGCTCGCTACATTACCTCTCTAAATGTCTACAATGATCTCCTTTATATACAAGAGTCATTTTACAATTTTCCAAGTCGTCTTACAATAATAAACAAAATATTACATATCAAAAATCCTATCGGCCTCTATGCCGGTATACATCTTTTCTTCTGTGCTAGTGCTGGTGCTGGTGTAGAGTGATCTTGTTGATGTTGGTGCACTGTCTTGCCTGTATAATGTTTTGTCGGTATGATGTCTTGCCGGTGCCATAGGATTGCAAGGTTGCCATCAATGACAAAACCTTCAATCACATACAATGTATCATTGGAGTGTCCATATGCCAACAATCTCCCCCTTTGGCATTGATGGCAACACTCATGAGAAATTTCAAAAAGTGTCCAAAATGTGTAGTCAAAAATTTACCAAAAATATGAAGGGCTCCCCCTAAGCATATGATTCCTATCTTTGAACTTTCTCATCCTACTACTCCCCCTTTGGCATCAATGACAAAGGTTGTTAAGATGTTAGTAGAGTTTGTAGTTACATCTGTCCATATCCCCAACCCTGTAGTTGGATAGTTATTATCTGAAAAAGATCACCCAAAATTAAGTTTATACTATCCATAAACTTTTTGCTATCTTTTATTGTTGTTTTAGTCCTCTTCACGGTACTAGTGAGATGTTGCAAATGTTCTGCCAGTGTTTTGCTTCCCTGTGCTAATGCCTCTGAGATTTCCTTCCGCAGAGATGCTAGATAGTCCAATCTTGGACTCAGTTTAGATCTCAATTGTTTAGCCTTGTTTATTATTCTTTCTTTCTCTCTCTCCTATTTGAGCAATTCTTCCTCAAAATTTGCTAACTTCTCTTCAAAAATAGATAATGAATCCAGTGAGTTGACAAAATTGTCTGTTACCATATCATAAGCACTCTTAATGCATAAACTTGAAACTGAGTTAAGTCTATTAGCATGAGTGGCTTTGTAACCTAATATCATACTTATGAATCTCACATTGATATCTTTTACATCGTTAACCCTTAGAGATCTCTTATCGAATGTTGCACCTGTTAGGTCTATGACTAAATCATTGGAAACCTTCTTGTTTTTGTCTGGCCTCTTACCAGTGGTCGATAACCCTGTGACATCTTTTACTGCTCCCTTGGTGATCTTATGAATTGCATCTAGCTAGAAAAATTCTCCATGAACTCTGCTTAACACTATCCTAATCACATCCTTAGGAAATTCAGGAATGCTAAGGATTTCTGTGAATCCTAGGGTTTCAATAATCTTGTGTTCAGCTTTAACATTGCCGATATCATCACATATCTTGGTTTTATACATGGTTTTGATTTCCTCGTCTCCTAACTCTTCAATGTTGCAGTGGATATACATTCTAGGGTCTTCATCATATACAACACCTTTAGGAATTTGAGAAAATGCACCTAAGGTATCATCCTTCTTTGCTATCTTGGGGACTAATTGAAATACGGGCCTAGGTCTTTTAATTATTTCCACAATAGTAGGGTTTGCTATGTATTCAATTGCAGAGGTGGATGCCATGATTAAATACCTTTTTCTATCTTGGATGGATGAATGCTTAGAGTGTGCTTGCTTCTTGCTCGTAATGCCTTAGCTCAGAATCTTCACGCTCTCTGAAAGTTTGAAATCATGGTGAAATGAAATGGAGCCAAAACTTTATTTTTATAATGTCTTTTTACCATCTACCATATTAATTGCATGCCAGTTAAGTATTCACTTAACATTGTTTGCTGGTAATAAGTAATTTTCAACTTTTTATCTCTAACCGAGGGAATAATAGCATATGTGTCATTAGATTGCCAAACCCTCAAGGAAATTTTCTTAAATTAGATGAAGAACTTCCTACCAGTGGAGCACTGCTCTGTCCTGCCAGTGAAGCATCACTCTATCCTGTCGGTGAAGCATTTGTTGGTTTTACTGGTGGAGGAGTATTCCTAGTATTTAGATCAGCTTTTCTAATCCATTGCTTTGAGAATTCTTGCTTAACCTCTTCAACTTTTTCTTTACCTTTCAAGCTAGCACTTTTGTTGTCTACTGGTGTACCTTTACTTCTACAAAATTTAGCAATATGCCCAATCTTGTTGCATGCATAACAAGTTACATTATTTTTCTAAATAGCTTTCCCATAACCTATGCCGGTTTCTTTATATCTCCTATTACCGGAGGCTCTTTAGCCATAGGATTGCAAGGTTTCCATCAATGAAAAAACCTTCAATCACATACAATGTCTCATTGGAGTGTCCATATGCCAACAATGTAAAGTTTGTGAGTTGAACTGGTGAGCCGGTATGAAGGGTTAAAACTTTCTATGTAATGTAACCAATAAACCCTATCAGTTGCTAAACCCTAACCGATCAAGTTTATTGGTTTATTATTTGATGAGCGGTAATGATGGAGACACATGTGATCACTGTATGAGGATAAATTAAAATTGGTTTGGCATGTTTTCTTATTGTTTAGGGAAGGACCAAAGTGGATTGCATTTAATGCATAGCGTGTGATGAGTTACAAAATCCAGTGGAGCGGTGATCATGTAGCAGTTGGAATTGTCTTGAATAATGTGAAGAGATTGTTATGATTTCTAATGGTCAAAATTGAACCAACTTGTTTGTAATCTCAATAATGAGAATTAGGTTTTTGTTGTGTTACCGAACTAATTTATTTGTATTTAAGGTTGATGAAGTTGTTTGTAAAGGTTGTTGGCAAGGTTGATAGAAAACCTATTGAGTGTGTGGTTGCCCAACCAGTTAATGGATCTGCACTTTGATTGAAGGCAGATTGAAGCTTAGAAGGATCTGATCAAGAAAAGATAGTGCTACTCAGACAGATTGAGAAAACCTGTTGTTTTCTAACAATTACAGCAGAAGTAAAATCCCTTAACTAGGTAAGCTCTAACAAGCCTGGTTACTCATTAAATCCTCTAACAAAGTGGTCCATTAGCTTGGATTCTTAAATCCTCCAGCGAGGTTACTCCTAACAGGGTATTGTGCTTCTAACAAGCATATTTGTAAATCCCTTAACCGGGTGATTCCTAACGGGAATTAGTTCTTAATAGGACTTATTGTAAAGATCTAACAGACTTTAGCTCCTAACAGGGCAAACTTCGAAAGAATTTAGATAGATATCCTTGTGAGTCCCATCTCACCATGGTTTTTACCTATTTGGGTTTTCCACGTATAAACATTTGTGTCAAGTGGTGAATGCTTTTGTGGCTGTGATCTTATTTGTTGATTTGATTAACTTCTGATAAGGCATGTTAAGTATAAGCATTGAGAGATGAATAAGTTGAGTTATGATTAAGCATTGTTGATGTTTGCAAGATTGAAAGTGTTTACTATTAAAGTTGTCATAATAGTTAATCAGTTAATGCCAAGTATTCCTATGAATATTGATCTTGACTGAGATATGTTTACTTTGTTTGACTAAGTTTGAGTTTGGGAACTTTGTATCAGTTTTTTAATATACTGATTCACCCCCCCCCCTCTTGGTATTCTACCAGATACTTATTCTTTCATTATACCATCAATGCTCTCTTTCAATCTTATCAAAAGTGGAAGAAAGATATGATCCTATCCTTAAGCCAACCTAGAAATCCAAAACTTGATATTCCCATCCTTCTTGAAGATGAGGTTCTTCTCTTGATGGATAGAACTAATCTCCCTCCTAAGGTTAGACCTATACCTCCTCCTCATGATGGACTTGGTCTCCTTCCTACACTGAACATTTCTCCTTTATATGGTGCACTTCCACCTCCTTGCTCTTATAGAGAGAAGAGACCTATCTCTCCTCTTGTTCAACCTAAGAGACCTCAACCTAAACCTCCAACTACCAAAGATGAGAATATTTTTCCTTCAAAAAATATTCCTTCTTTTATAAATGTTCCTCCTTCTTCTTATCCTTCCGCTAAGACTCGACGGAATCATTGTGCGAGAGATCACTGATGAAAACACCATGCTAGAGATCATGAAGTTGTTCCTCAAACTATCCAATCTCCCAAGACTACAATAGTTGACGTGATTCCCTTTTGTCCTAGACAAGATGTTGAACCTACATCTCCAAATCAAAAGTTGCAAAAAACATGTGATGGTTTTACTCCCATTCGTGTTCGCACTCCTCTTTCTATAAATCTTGATGAAGAAATAGGTGAAAGTATTATTCATGATGGCAATACAACTCCTAATGCTTCTAATAGTGACTATGAATAAGTTGATTTGAACAAACATTTATCTGCAAAGTTTTCAAAAGCCTTAATCCTAGCTCCTAGAAATGAACAAAGTGACTTAGCACATGACCATAGTCCTTTTTTGGATCTTGTGATAGCTCCATTTGTTGTGCTTGATGTCACTCCTTTTCCATGTTTCCCACCTTCCTGAAATAGTTATCAGCAAGATCGGGAGGTGGATGTCGTGCTAGACTAGCTACATTGGCACCGTAGATCCTCTACCTCTCTCTTTTCTTGCTCTTTTGTGATCATTCCTCTATGTTTATCCCTATTCTTATATGTTCACTTGTAATGTCTACTTGAGGATGATGCAAAGCATTGAGATCTCTTTTGGTCTCTTTCATGTTGACTCAAAAGACATCTTTTATTCCCTTTCTTCCAAGTTATTTTCCTTTCTTTGGGGAATGACAACTATTTTATGCATATATATATGATATACATGAGTTATCATACAACATATTGACCCCGAGGAAAGAGAAACTACGTCATAATTTATGGTTTTGTTTATTATCCTTTGGTTTATTCCTCAATTGGGGGCTAAATCCTTGAGATAACGTTCTCTCTCTCTCTTTCTCTCTTGGGTGTATCCTACCTTAAATAAATTGCTCCTAATAAGGCATGTGCAATCTCTTTAACGTGGGGGCATACACTTCGCTCATATTTTCCTTCTTGATACTCAAAGTTACTTAGTGAACTTGACCTTACTATATAATTTTTTACTATCCTTTCTTTTTCATGACTTATAGTGAAGGGAACCTTACTATTTGCAGTCATGGTTCTTCCCTTTTGATCTTCCCTTTTACTTTGTCAATCGATGTCGTAAGATCCTTTGTAATGCCTCGGCAGGAAACCTCGAAGGGATAAAGCTAAAACACATGAATAGAGTGCAATAAAAAAAATTTTAAGTTTAACACAACATTAAGATACAACAAGATATCCAATTTCAAATTACACAGCGGAAGACATCAACTAACACCTAAAGAGTTTCCCAATGTGATTACTTATTACACAATTAACTTAACTCACACTAATTAATCCAATAAATCGATTGTCTTAATAATGAGATAATTCTTAAACAAGCATAATTTTCTTTCACTAAGATAAAAATATAGATCACGTGATAAGGTTCATCCATTAAAATTTATTCATACCATACGTTCAAACTTTTCATGAAAATTTGAATCATGCACCCAATTTAATAACACACTTGAATTTCATCATAAACCAACGAGATCTTCCCATGCATACTCAATTTCCTTAACAATAACTAAATATATTCCATTATTCTAATCTACAATCTTTCATGATCCAATTTACTACATTTAAAAGATGATTGCATACATACATTTACAATTAATTTCACCTAAACCACTTACACATTCTATCAAAATGCCATCCATACATGCTAACACTAAACATGAAACATAATAACAAAAGCAACTCATAACACCAAAATGATCTCAGAGTTCACCCCTAGAGGGCTACATCTCCGGGTCTACTCAACTGCAAGACCCCTCTGATAATTAAATAAGTTAAGGGTACATAAGTTTCACATCATTTACATTCCTGCCATCAAGGTGAATCATACCAACAAACAACTAACCACATCAGTCAATAAATACATAAATGATCCCTACATAGAAATGGATCCAACTGAACATATTAAAAGCTAATACAAGGTCCATTGCCCGACAATACTCTAACTAGAGACCTGACCCGCTATGGTCAACCACAAATCAACACTCGACGCCCGCATAAAGGACAAGACCGGTTATAACACCATCACAAGGCAACAACCAAACTAGAGACCGAAGACATAAATGTTGGATACAATTGTTTAATTGTGTATTGTCTTTGATGTTACACAAATGTCATATCAGTCTACCGAGCTCAGAATGTTCGGCAAGGCAGTTAGACAGAGTCTACCGAGTTCAGACGGTAAGAGAAGCAAGTTACAGAGTCTACCTAGCACTCCAGAATGCTATACCGAGTTCGCAGTCTTTACCGAGTTCAGTCGGTCTTCGAAGAATATGTGAAGGAAAGTCAGTCTTTACCGAGTTCACAGTACTTACCGAGTTCAGTCGGTTACCGAAGAATCAGCAGTGTTCACCGAGCATCAGTGAAATGTTTATGCAGCCGACTGAAGCAATATTTATTGAAACTTGTATATGTAGCCGACCTATGTAATATTTATTAACTTGTAATTGGGCCGACTTGGTAACCTGAATGATATATATGAGAGATCAAGTTGCGATTTCGAAGTGTGAGGAAGTGTGAGAAGTATGGAAATGTGAAGGAGCAGAAATGTGCGAATTCTGATGAAGGATCAGTGATATCCTTGAGGTGCAGAAAAGATATATGTGATCAGTAAGGATCTATTAGCGCAGAACAAAGATCTGTATCAGCAAGATAAGTTGTATTTAATTCAGATCACTTCATTGTTGCTTTCTAACCATTGTAGCAGTGATACCGAAATCTCTTAACTGAGTTGGTCTAACAACCATTTTTGTAAATCCTCTGACAAGGTGACAATTCGGTTGAATTGTTCTTAAGACCTTTCACAAGGCCACTCCTAGCAAGGTGATAAAATCCTCTAACAGGGTCACAACTAACAGTGTGTTTTGTAACCTTTAACAGGGTTGGCTCCTAACATGGCTCACTTCAGAAGAGTGAAAATCAGTAACTAGTTACATTGGTGGTTTTCCCAAAATTGGGTTTCCACGTTATATCTGGTGTTACTTGTGTTCATGTTATTTGTTTTGTGCATGTTAATGTTTAATGAACAATGATAAGTTAATTTACCGAGTTTCAGCAGTTTATATTTAAGACATCTAAGGGACTTGTGGATTTATTTTTGTGGTAACTGATTCACCCCTCCCCTCTCAGTTACTCCATCCATATTTCCAACAATAAACAAGTACCCCAATCAACCAAATGACAAGGTCCAAACAAACATATCAAGGCCTTGCCTTTACTTTAAACAAAAACGAATACAGAAATTAAACTTGCATAGGCAATAACCGGAAAATACAATTTTTTTCCATATTGATTTAAACATTAAAAGTTGATCAAGTTGTCTAAGTGATCTAAGTTTTCAAAATACATTAAAAAAAAAAATCACCAAAACAAGGGGAATACAATACCTCAATAGCAATAGTACCATTTGTCTACTCTCAATATAGAGGAAAAATATAAACTAAACCATTTATTTTACTAAATGAAAGTTTCATTAACTCACCAATATTCCAAACGATACATTATTAAATTTCCAAAATTTCCAATAGTATATCATTAAAGTTTTCAAAATATCCAATGATAAACATTTCATTCTCTTTTTTTTAATTACTCAAATAATATATTCCTGAATAAAATATTATTTAAAAATTATCAATCAATAAATATATTTTATTTCTACAATTTTCCAATTAAAACAATATTCTATCTATTTCTAAAAAGATACATCCTCAATAAAACAGATACCAAAATTAAATATTAATTAATATATATGATGAAATTCAAGTGTGTTATTAAATTGGATGCATGATTCAAATTTTAATGAAAAGTATAAACGTAAGGTATGAATTTTTAATGGATGAACATTATCATGTGATCTATATTTTATCTTAGTGAAAGAAAATTATCCTTGTTTAAGAATTGTCTCATTATTAAGACAATCGGTTTATTGGATTAATTAGCGTGAGTTAAGTTAATTGTGTAATAAGTAATCACGTTGGGAGACTCTTTAGGTGTTAGTTGATGTCTTCCGTTGTGTAATTTGAAATTGGATATCTTGTTGTATCTTAATGTTGTGTTAAACTTTTAAAAAAAATTATTGCACTATATTCGTGTGTTTTAGCTTTATCCCTTTGGGGTTTCCTGTCGAGGCATTACATCCTTAGTCCACTATGTACTTGGTGTATCTTGCCTCCTTGACATGGTGAAATTATTTCAATCTTGTTTCCTTATACTTTATCGAAAGTATTGGTGTACGCTTATACTCCTGCTAAAGTGGGGGCTAAATATAGCATCATAAAATTGCGACCTTGCAATTTTTAACCATATTTGGGTCTTCACATTAGTGAAATGAATCCCTAATCCTGATTGGAGACTCGAGACATGCTCACACTGCCTGAAACTTTCATTGCCTCACACCCCACACTCTCCTTTGCTGCTTCCTATCCTGAATTAGGGTAGGATAGGGGCATGGTACCCCTATCCTTGCCCTATTTTGGGCCCCCTCTACATTTATCCTTCATTGGGCTTTGCATATGGAAAGTGGAAAAAGTTTCACTATGTTAGCCTATGACAAAAAATCA